>NW_025048684.1:0-204599 GCF_018831695.1 Puntigrus tetrazona
GGGCAAGTTCTGGTCGGGTTAAGTGTGACTTCGTAGGCTTTCCCACTTGACCATGGTAACCCTGGAAGAAGTTTTTACATTCAAAACCTACGCCCAGACATCCAGGCGATATTGGCCAGTTTAAGTATGACTTCTCGGACGCTAATCCACTCGACCTTGGTAACCCTGGAACAAATATTTGAACGCTCAAAACTTACGCGAGACATCCAGGCTCACAGACTAACCCCATAACAGTAACACATTACGGGCATGATTTTATTCAGTAAGGGCCCTGTATTACAGTTTTCTTTAAGGCCTGGGCCACAAACTCACCCCATTACTATGACACTTTAATGGGCATGATCTTGGCCGGGTTAAGTGTGACTTCGCGAGGTTTTTCCACTGACCATGGTGACCCTGGAAGAAATTTTTGCTGCTCAAAACCTAAGTCCAGACATCTAGGCGCTTCATCCAGGCGATATTTGCTGGTTTAAGTGCGACTTCTCAGACGCTAATCCACTCGACCATGGTAACCCTGGAACAAATTTTTGCCGCTCAAAACCTAGATCTAGACATTCAGGCTCACAGACTAACCCCATAACAGTAACACATTACTGGGCATGATTTTATTCAGTAAAGGCCTGTGCCCACAGACTCAGTCCAATACTTTAACACTATTAGGGGCATGATTTTGGCCGGGTTATGTGACTTCTCGTAGGTTTTTCCACTCGACCATGGTGACCCTGGAAGAAATTTTTAAGCGCTCAAAACCTAAGTCCAGACATCTAGGCGCTTCATCCAGGCGATATTTGCCGGTTTAAGCGACTTCTCGGGACGCTATTCCACTCGACCATGGTAACCGTGGAACAAATTTTTAAACGTTCAAAACCTAGATCCAGACATCCAGGCTCACAGACTAACCCCACAACAGTAACACACACTGGGCATGATTTTATTCAGTAAAGGCCTGGGCCCACAGACTCACTCCATTACTTTAACACTATTAGGGGCATGATCTTGGCCGGGTTAAGTGTGACTTCTCGTAGGCTTTCCCACTCGACCATGGTAACCCTGGAAGTTTTTAAGCTGCTCAAAACCTACGCCCAGACATCCAGGCGATATTGGCCAGTTTAAGTGCGACTTCTCGGACTCTAATCCACTCGACCATGGTAACCCTGGAACAAATATTTGAACGTTCAAAACCTACGTCGAGACATTCAGGCTCACAGACTAACCCCATAACAGTAACACATTACGGGGCATGATTTTATTCAGTAAGGGCCCTGTATTACAGTTTTCTTTAAGGCCTGGGCCCACAAACTCACCCCATTACTATGACACTTTAATGGGCATGATCTTGGCCGGGATAAGTGCGACTTCTCGGACGCTAATCCACTCGACCATGGTAACCCTGGAACAAATTTTTAAGCGTTCAAAACCTAGATCCAGACATCCAGGCTCACAGACTAACCCCATAACAGTAACACATTAGTGGGCATGATTTTATTCAGTAAAGGCCTGGGCCCACAAACTCACCCCATTATTACAACACTATTATGGGCATGATCTTGGCCGGGTTAAGTGTGACTTCTCGTAGGTTTTTCCACTCGACCATGGTAACCCTGGAAGAAATGTTTAAGGGTTCAAAACCTAAATCCAGACATCCAGGCTCACAGACTAACCCAATAACAGTAACACATTAGTGGGCATGATTTTATTCAGTAAAGGCCTGGGCCCACAAACTCACCCCATTATTACAACACTATTATGGTCATGATCTTGGCCGGGTTAAGTGTGACTTCTCGTAGGCTTTCTTACTCGACCATGGTAACCCTGGAAGAAACTTTTAAGCATTAAAATCCTGCGGCCAGACATCCAAGCACACAGACTAACCCCTTAACAGTAACACATTAGTGGGCATGATTTTATTCAGTAAAGGCCTGGGCCCACAGACTCACCCCATTATTATAACACTATTATGGGCATGATATTGGCCGGTTATGTGAAATTCTCGCCTGCATTCACACTCGATCATGGTAACCCTGGAAGAAATATTGAAGCATTCAAAACCTAAATCAAGACATCCAGGCTCACAGACTAACCCCATAACAGTTACACATTACTGGGCATGATTTTATTCAGTAAAGGCCTGGGCCCACAGACGCAAACCATTACTATAACAGGCGTGATCTTGGCTGGGTTATGTGACTTCTCGTAGGATTTCCTACTCGACCATGGTAACCCTGGAAGAAGTTTTTAAGCGTTCAAAACCTAAATCCAGACATCCAGGCTCACAGACTAACCCAATAACAGTAACACATTACTGGGCATGATTTTATTAAGTAAAGGCCTGAGCCCGCAGACTCACTCCATTACTTTAACACTATTAGGGGCATGATCTTAGCCGGATTAAGTGTGACTTCTCGTAGGCTTTCCCATTCGACCATGGTAACCTTGGAAGAAGTTTTTGCCGCTCAAAACCTAAGTCCAGACATCCAGGCGATATTGGCCGGTTTAAGTGCGACTTCTCGGACGCTAATCCACTCGACCATGGTAACCCAGGAACAAATATTTGAACGTTCAAAACCTACGTCCAGACATCCAGGCTCACAGACTAACCCCATAAAAATAACACATTACTGGGCATTATTTTATTCAGTAAAGGCCCTGTATTACAGTTTTCTTTAAGGCATGGGCCCACAAACTCACCCCATTACTATGACACTTTCACAGGCATGATCTTGGCCGGGTTAAGTGTGACTTCTCTTAGGTTTTCCCACTTGACCATGATAACCCTGGAAGAAATATTGAAGCATTCAAAACCTAAATCCAGACATCCAGACTAACCCCATAACAGTTACGCATTATTGGGCATGATTTTATTCAGTAAAGGCCTGGGCCCACAGACTCACCCCATTAGTATAACACTTTTATTGGCATGATCTCGGCCGGGTTAAGTGTGACTTCTCATAGGCTTTCCCACTCGACCATGGTAACCCTTGAAGAACTTTTTTACATTTCAAAAACTAAGTCTACATATCCAGGCTCAAGACTAACCCCATAACAGCAAGACATTACTGGGAATGATTTTATTCACTAAAGGCCCTGTATTACAGTTTTCTTTAAGGCTTGGGCCTACAAACTCACTCCATTACTATAAAACTATTAGGGGCATGATCTTGGCGGGATAATTGTGACTTCTCATAGGTTTTCCCACTCGACCATATTAACCCTGGACGAATTTTTTAAGCGCTCAAAACTAAATCCAGACATCCAGGCTCACAGACTAACCCCATAACAGGAAAACATTACTGGGCATGATTTTATTCAGTAAGGGCCCTGTATTACAGTTTTCTTTAAGGCCTGGGCCCAAAAACTCACCCCATTACTATGACACTTTAATGGGCATGATCTTGGCCGGGTTAAGTGTGACTTCTCGCAGGTTTTTCCACTCGACCATGGTGACCCTGGAAGAAATTTTTAAGCGTTCAAAACCTAAGTGCAGACATCTAGGCACTTCATCCAGGCGATATTTGCCGGTTTAAGTGCGACTTCTCGGACGCTAATCCACTCGACCATGGTAACCCTGGAACAAATTTTTAAGCGTTCAAAACCTAGATCCAGACATCCAGGCTCACAGACTAACCCCGTAACAGTAACACATTACTGGGCATGATTTTATTCAGTAAAGGCCTGGGCCACAGACTCACTCCATTACTTTAACACTATTAAGGGCATCGTCTTGGCTGGGTTAAGTGTGACTTCTCGTAGGCTTTCCCACTCGACCATGGTAACCCTTGAGGAAATTTTTTACATTTCAAAAACTAAGTCCAGATATCCAGGCTCAAGACTAACCCCTTAACAGCAAGACATTACTGGGAATGACTTTATTCAGTAAAGGCCTGGGACCAGAAACTCACCCATTACTATAACACGTTTATGGGCATGATCTTGGCATGGTTAAGTGTGACTTCTCGTAGGCTTTCTAACTCGACAGTGGTAACCCTGGAAGAAACTTTTAAGCATTCAAAGCCTACGTCCAGACATCCAAGCACACAGACTAACCCCTTAACAGTAACACATTACTGGGCATGATTTTATTCAGTAAAGGCCTGGGACCAGAAACTCACCCATAACTATAACACGTTTATGGGCATGATCTTGGCAGGGTTAAGTGTGACTTCTCGTAGGCTTTCTAACTCGACAGTGGTAACCCTGGAAGAAACTTTTAAGCATTCAAAGCCTACGTCCAGACATCCAAGCACACAGACTAACCCCTTAACAGTAACACATTACTGGGCATGATTTTATTCAGTAAAGGCCTGGGCCAACAGACTCACCCCATTACTATAAAACTTTTATGGGAATGATCTTGGCCGGTTAAGTGTGACTTGTCGTAGGCTTTCCCACTGACCATGGTAACCCTGGAACAAATTTTTAACACTTCAAAAACTAAGTCCAGATGTCCAGGCTCAAGACTATCCCCATAACAGCAAGACATTACTGGGCATGATTTTATTCAGTAAAGGCCCTGTATTACGGTTTTCTTTAAGGCATGGGCCAACAAACTCACCCCATTGCTATAACACATTCATGGGCATGATCTTGGCCGGGTTAAATGTGACGTCTTGTAGGTTTTCCCACTCGACCTTGGTAACCCTGGAAGAAATATTGAAGCATTCAAAACCTAAATCCAGACATCCAGGATCACAGACTAACCCCATAACAGTAACACAGTACTGGGCATGATTTTATTCAGTAAAGGCCTGGTCCAACAGACTAACCCCATTATTATAAAACTTTTATGGGAATGATCTTGGCCGGGTTAAGTGTGACTTCTCTTAGGTTTTCCCACTATACCATGGTAACACTGGAATAAATTTTTAAGCGTTCAAAAGCTAAATATAGACATCCAGGCTCACAGACGAACCCCATAACAGTAAACCATTACTGGGCATGATTTTATTCAGTAAAGGCCTGAGCCCACAGACTCACCCCATTACTATAACACTATTATGGGCATGATCTTGGCCGGGTTAAGTGTGACTTCTCGTAGGCTTTCTTACTCGACCATGGTAACCCTGGAAGAAACTTTTAGGCATTCAAAACCTACGTCCAGACATCCAAGCACACAGACTAACCCCTTAATATTAACACATTACTGGGCATGATTTTATTCAGTAAAGGCCTGGGCCCGTAGACTCACTCCATTACTATAACACTATCAGGGTCATGATCTTGGCCGGGTTAAGTGTGACTTCTCGTAGGCTTTCCCACTCGACCATAGTAACCCTGGAAGAAGTTTTTAAGCATTCATAACCTACGCACAGACATCCAGGCGATATTGGCCAGTTTAAGTGCGACTTCTCGGACGCTAATCCACTCGACCATGGTAACCCTGGAACAAATATTGGAACGTTCAAAACCTGCGTCCAGACATCCAGGCTCACAGACTAACCCCATAACAATAACACATTACTGGACATGATTTTATTCAGTAAAGGCCCTGTATTACAGTTTTCTTTAAGGCATGGGCCCACAAACCCACCCCATTACTATAATACTTTCATGGGCATGATCTTGGCCGGGTTAAGCGTGACTTCTCTTAGATTTTCCCACTCGACCTTGGTAACCCAGGAAGAAATATTGAAGCATTCAAAACCTAAATCCAGACATCCAGGCTCACAGACTAACCCCATAAGAGTAACACATTACTGGGCATGATTTTATTCACGAAAGGCCCTGTATTACACTTTTCTTTAAGGCCTGGGCCCACAAACTCACCCCATTACTATGACACTTTCATGGGCATGATCTTGGCCGGGTTAAGTGTGACTTCTCGTAGGTTTTCCCACTCGACCATGGTAACCCTGGAAGAAATATTGAAGCATTCAAAACCTAAATACAGAAATCCAGGCTCATAGACTAACCCCAAAACAGTTACACATTACTGGGCATGATTTTATTCAGTAAAGGCCTGGGCCCACAGACTCACCCCATTACTATATCACTTTCATGGGCATGATCTTGGCCGGGTTAAGTGTGACTTCTCATAGGCTTTCCCACTCGACCATGGTAACCCTTGAAGAAATTTTTTACATTTCAAAAACTAAGTCCAGATATCCAGGCTCAAGACTAACTCCATAACAGCAAGACATTACTGGGAATGATTTTATTCAGTAAAGGCCTGGGACCAGAAACTCACCCATTACTATAACACGCTTTACGGGCATGATCTTGGCAGGGTTAAGCGTGACTTCTCGTAGGCTTTCTTACTCGACAGTGGTAACCCTGGAAGAAACTATTAAGCATTCAAAGCCTACGTCCAGACATCCAAGCACACAGACTAACCCCTTAATAGTAACACATTACTGGGCATGATTTTATTCAGTAAAGGCCTGGGCCAACAGACTCACCCCATTACTATAAAACTTTTATGGGAATGATCTTGGCCAGGTTAAGTGTGACTTCTCGTAGGCTTTCCCACTCAACTATGGTATGCCTGGAAGAAATATTGAAGCATTCAAAACTTACATCCAGGTTCACAGACAAACCCCATAACAATTACATACTACTGCGCATGATTTTACTCAGTAAAAGCCCTGTATTACAGTTTTCTTTAAGGCCTGGAACCACAAACTCAACCCATTACTATAACACTTTTATGGGAATGATCTTGGCCGGTTAAGTGTGACTTCTCGTAGGCTTTCCCACTCGACCATGGTAACCCTGGAACAAATTTTTAACACTTCAAAAACTAAGTCCAGATATCCAGGCTCAAGACTAACTCCATAACAGCAAGACATTACTGGGAATGATTTTATTCAGTAAAGGCCTGGGACCAGAAACTCACCCATTACTATAACACGTTTATGGGCATGATCTTGGCAGGGTTAAGTGTGACTTCTCGTAGGCTTTCCCACTCGACCATGGTAACCCTGGAACAAATTTTTAACACTTCAAAACTAAGTCCAGATATCCAGGCTCAAGACTAACTCCATAACAGCAAGACATTACTGGGAATGATTTTATTCAGTAAAGGCCTGGGACCAGAAACTCACCCATTACTATAACACGTTTATGGGCATGATCTTGGCAGGGTTAAGTGTGACTTCTCGTAGGCTTTCCCACTCGACCATGGTAACCCTGGAACAAATTTTTAACACTTCAAAAACTAAGTCCAGATATCCAGGCTCAAGACTAACTCCATAACAGCAAGACATTACTGGGAATGATTTTATTCAGTAAAGGCCTGGGACCAGAAACTCACACACTACTATAACACGCTTATGGGCATGATCTTGGCAGGGTTAAGCGTGACTTCTCGTGAGGCTTTCTAACTCGACAGTGGTAACCCTGGAAGAAACTTTTAAGCATTCAAAGCCTACGTCCAGACATCCAAGCACAGAGACTAACCCCTTAACAGTAACATATTACTGGGCATGATTTTATTCAGTAAAGGCCTGGGACCAGAAACTCACCCATTACTATAACACGTTTATGGGCATGATCTTGGCAGGGTTAAGTGTGACTTCTCGTAGGCTTTCTAACTCGACAGTGGTAACCCTGGAAGAAACTTTTAAGCATTCAAAGCCTACGTCCAGACATCCAAGCACACAGACTAACCCCTTAACAGTAACACATTACTGGGCATGATTTTATTCAGTAAAGGCCTGGGCCAACAGACTCACCCCATTACTATAAAACTTTTATGGGAATGATCTTGGCCGGGTTAAGTGTGACTTCTCGTAGGCTTTCCCACTCGACCATGGTAACCCTGGAACAAATTTTTAACACTTCAAAAACTAAGTCCAGATATCCAGGCTCAAGACTAACTCCATAACAGCAAGACATTACTGGGAATGATTTTATTCAGTAAAGGCCTGGGACCAGAAACTCAACCACTACTATAACATGTTTATGGGCATGATCTTGGCAGGGTTAAGCGTGACTTCTCGTAGGCTTTCTTACTCGACAGTGGTAACCCTGGAAGAAACTATTAAGCATTCAAAGCCTACGTCCAGACATCCAAGCACACAGACTAACCCCTTAACAGTAACACTCTACTGGGCATGATTTTATTCAGTAAAAGCCTGGGCAGAAAGACTCACCCCATTACTATAAAACTTTTATGGGAATGATCTTGGCCGGTTAAGTGTGACTTCTCGTGGGCTTTCCCACTCACCATGGTAACCCTTGAGAAAATTTTTTACATTTCAAAAACTAAGTCCAGATATCCAGGCTCAAGACTAACCCCTTAACAGCAAGACATTACTAGGAATGTCTTTATTCAGTAAAGGCCTGGGATCAGAAACTCACCCATTACTATAACACGTTTATGGGCATGATCTTGGCAGGGTTAAGTGTGACTTCTCGTAGGCTTTCTAACTCGACAGTGGTAACCCTGGAAGAAACTTTTAAGCATTCAAAGCCTACGTCCAGACATCCAAGCACACAGACTAACCCCTTAACAGTAACACATTACTGGGCATGATTTTATTCAGTAAAGGCCTGGGACGAGAAACTCACCCATTACTATAACACGTTTATGGGCATGATCTTGGCAGGGTTAAGTGTGACTTCTCGTAGGCTTTCTAACTCGACAGTGGTAACCCTGGAAGAAACTTTTAAGCATTCAAAGCCTACGTCCAGACATCCAAGCACACAGACTAACCCCTTAACAGTAACACATTACTGGGCATGATTTTATTCAGTAAAGGCCTGGGCCAACAGACTCACCCCATTACTATAAAACTTTTATGGGAATGATCTTGGCCGGGTTAAGTGTGACTTCTCGTAGGCTTTCCCACTCGACCATGGTAACCCAGGAAGAAATATTGAAGCATTCAAAACCTACATCCAGACATCCAGGCTCACAGACTAACCCCATAAGAGTAACACATTACTGGGCATGATTTTATTCACGAAAGGCCCTGTATTACACTTTTCTTTAAGGCCTGGGCCCACAAACTCACCCCATTACTATGAGACTTTCATGGGCATGATCTTGGCCGGGTTAAGTGTGACTTCTCGTAGGTTTTCCCACTCGACCATGGTAACCCTGGAAGAAATATTGAAGCATTCAAAACCTAAATACAGAAATCCAGGCTCATAGACTAACCCCAAAACAGTTACACATTACTGGGCATGATTTTATTCAGTAAAGGCCTGGGCCCACAGACTCACCCCATTACTATATCACTTTCATGGGCATGATCTTGGCCGGGTTAAGTGTGACTTCTCATAGGCTTTCCCACTGACCATGGTAACCCTTGAAGAAATTTTTACATTTCAAAAACTAAGTCCAGATATCCAGGCTCAAGACTAACTCCATAACAGCAAGACATTACTGGGAATGATTTTATTCAGTAAAGGCCTGGGACCAGAAACTCACCCATTACTATAACACGCTTACGGGCATGATCTTGGCAGGGTTAAGCGTGACTTCTCGTAGGCTTTCTTACTCGACAGTGGTAACCCTGGAAGAAACTATTAAGCATTCAAAGCCTACGTCCAGACATCCAAGCACACAGACTAACCCCTTAATAGTAACACATTACTGGGCATGATTTTATTCAGTAAAGGCATGGGCCAACAGACTCACCCCATTACTATAAAACTTTTATGGGAATGATCTTGGCCAGGTTAAGTGTGACTTCTCGTAGGCTTTCCCACTCAACTATGGTATGCCTGGAAGAAATATTGAAGCATTCAAAACTTACATCCAGGTTCACAGACAAACCCCATAACAATTACATACTACTGCGCATGATTTTACTCAGTAAAAGCCCTGTATTACAGTTTTCTTTAAGGCCTGGAACCACAAACTCAACCCATTACTATAACACTTTTATGGGAATGATCTTGGCCGGGTTAAGTGTGACTTCTCGTAGGCTTTCCCACTCGACCATGGTAACCCTGGAACAAATTTTTAACACTTCAAAAACTAAGTCCAGATATCCAGGCTCAAGACTAACTCCATAACAGCAAGATATTACTGGGAATGATTTTATTCAGTAAAGGCCTGGGACCAGAAACTCACCCATTACTATAACACGTTTATGGGCATGATCTTGGCAGGGTTAAGTGTGACTTCTCGTAGGCTTTCCCACTCGACCATGGTAACCCTGGAACAAATTTTTAACACTTCAAAAACTAAGTCCAGATATCCAGGCTCAAGACTAACTCCATAACAGCAAGACATTACTGGGAATGATTTTATTCAGTAAAGGCCTGGGACCAGAAACTCACCCATTACTATAACACGTTTATGGGCATGATCTTGGCAGGGTTAAGTGTGACTTCTCGTAGGCTTTCCCACTCGACCATGGTAACCCTGGAACAAATTTTTAACACTTCAAAAACTAAGTCCAGATATCCAGGCTCAAGACTAACTCCATAACAGCAAGACATTACTGGGAATGATTTTATTCAGTAAAGGCCTGGGACCAGAAACTCACACATTACTATAACACGTTTATGGGCATGATCTTGGCAGGGTTAAGCGTGACTTCTCGTAGGCTTTCTAACTCGACAGTGGTAACCCTGGAAGAAACTTTTAAGCATTCAAAGCCTACGTCCAGACATCCAAGCACACAGACTAACCCCTTAACAGTAACATATTACTGGGCATGATTTTATTCAGTAAAGGCCTGGGACCAGAAACTCACCCATTACTATAACACGTTTATGGGCATGATCTTGGCAGGGTTAGTGTGACTTCTCGTAGGCTTTCTAACTCGACAGTGGTAACCCTGGAAGAAACTTTTAAGCATTCAAAGCCTACGTCCAGACATCCAAGCACACAGACTAACCCCTTAACAGTAACACATTACTGGGCATGATTTTATTCAGTAAAGGCCTGGGCCAACAGACTCACCCCATTACTATAAAACTTTTATGGGAATGATCTTGGCCGGGTTAAGTGTGACTTCTCGTAGGCTTTCCCACTCGTCCATGGTAACCCTGGAACAAATTTTTAACACTTCAAAAACTAAGTCCAGATATCCAGGCTCAAGACTAACTCCATAACAGCAAGACATTACTGGGAATGATTTTATTCAGTAAAGGCCTGGGACCAGAAACTCAACCACTACTATAACATGTTTATGGGCATGATCTTGGCAGGGTTAAGCGTGACTTCTCGTAGGCTTTCTTACTCGACAGTGGTAACCCTGGAAGAAACTATTAAGCATTCAAAGCCTACGTCCAGACATCCAAGCACACAGACTAACCCCTTAACAGTAACACTCTACTGGGCATGATTTTATTCAGTAAAAGCCTGGGCAGAAAGACTCACCCCATTACTATAAAACTTTTATGGAATGATCTTGGCCGGTTATGTGACTTCTCGTGGGCTTTCCCACTCGACCATGGTAACCCTTGAGAAAATTTTTTACATTTCAAAAACTAAGTCCAGATATCCAGGCTCAAGACTAACCCCTTAACAGCAAGACATTACTAGGAATGTCTTTATTCAGTAAAGGCCTGGGATCAGAAACTCACCCATTACTATAACACGTTTATGGGCATGATCTTGGCAGGGTTAAGTGTGACTTCTCGTAGGCTTTCTAACTCGACAGTGGTAACCCTGGAAGAAACTTTTAAGCATTCAAAGCCTACGTCCAGACATCCAAGCACACAGACTAACCCCTTAACAGTAACACATTACTGGGCATGATTTTATTCAGTAAAGGCCTGGGCCAACAGACTCACCCCATTACTATAAAACTTTTATGGGAATGATCTTGGCCGGGTTAAGTGTGACTTCTCGTAGGCTTTCCCACTCGACCATGGTAACCCTGGAACAAATTTTTAACACTTCAAAACTAAGTCCAGATATCCAGGCTCAAGACTATCCCCATAACAGCAAGACATTACTGGGCATGATTTTATTCAGTAAAGGCCCTGTATTACGGTTTTCTTTAAGGCATGGGCCCACAAACTCACCCCATTACTATGACACTTTAATGGGCATGATCTTGGCCGGGTTAAGTGCGACTTCTCGGACGCTAATCCACTCGACCATGGTAACCCTGGAACAAATTTTTAAGCGTTCAAAACCTAGATCCAGACATTCAGGCTCACAGACTAACCCCATAACAGTAACACATTACTGGGCATGATTTTATTCAGTAAAGCCCTGGGCCCACAGACTCACCCCATTACTATAACAGGCGTGATCTTGGCCGGGTTAAGTGTGACTTCTCGTAGGTTTTCCCACTCGACCATGGTAACCCTGGAAGAAGTTTTTAAGCGCTTCAAAACCTACGCCAAGACATCCAGGCGATATTGGCCAGTTTAAGTGCGACTTCTCGGACGCTAATCCACTCGACCATGGTAACCCTGAAGAAATATTGAAGCATTCAAAACCTAAATCCAGACATCCAGGCTCACAGACTAACCCCATAACAGTTACACATTATTGGGCATGATTTTATTTAGTAAAGGCCTGAGCCCACAGACTCACCCCATTAGTATAACACTTTTATTGGCATGATCTCGGCCGGGTTAAGTGTGACTTCTCATAGGCTTTCCCACTCGACCATGGTAACCCTTGAAGAAATTTTTTACATTTCAAAAACTAAGTCTAGATATCCAGGCTCAAGACTAACCCCATAACAGCAAGACATTACTGGGAATGAATTTATTCACTAAAGGCCCTGTATTACAGTTTTCTTTAAGGCTTGGGCCCACAAACTCACTCCATTACTATAAAACTATTAGGGGCATGATCTTGGCCGGGATAATTGTGACTTCTCATAGGTTTTCCCACTCGACCATATTAACCCTGGACGAATTTTTTAAGCGTTCAAAAACTAAATCCAGACATCCAGTCGATATTGGCCAGTTTAAGTGCGACTTCTCGGACGCTAATCCACTCACCATGGTAACCCTGGAAAAATATTTGAACGCTCAAAACCTACGCCGAGACATCCAGGCTCACAGACTAACCCCATAACAGTAACACATTACGGGCATGATTTTATTCAGTAAGGGCCCTGTATTACAGTTTTCTTTAAGGCCTGGGCCCACAAACTCACCCCATTACTATGACACTTTAATGGGCATGATCTTGGACGGGTTAAGTGTGACTTCTCGTAGAGGTTTTTCCACTCGACCATGGTGACCCTGGAAGAAATTTTTAAGCGTTTAAAACCTAGATCCAGACATCCAGGCTCACAGACTAACCCCATAACAGTAACACATTACTGGGCATGTTTTTATTCAGTAAAGGCCTGGGCCCACAGACTCACTCCATTACTTTAACACTATTAGGGGCATGATCTTGGCCGGGTTAAGTGTGACTTCTCATAGGCTTTCCCACTCGATCATGGTAACCCTGGAAGAAGTTTTTAAGCGTTCAAAACCTACGCCCAGACATCCAGGCGATATTGGCCAGTTTAAGTGCGACTTCTCGGACGCTAATCCACTCGACCATGGTAACCCTGGAACAAAAATTTGAACGTTCAAAACCTACGTCGAGACATCCAGGCTCACAGACTAACCCCATAACAGGTTATACCCCATAACGGGGCATGATTTTATTCAGTAAGGGCCCTGTATTACAGTTTTCTTTAAGGCCTGGGCCCACAAACTCACCCCATTACTATGACACTTTAATGGGCATGATCTTGGCCGGGTTAAGTGTGACTTCTCGTAGGTTTTTCCACTCGACCATGGTGACCCTGGAAGAAATTTTTAAGCGTTCAAAACCTAAGTCCAGACATCTAGGCACTTCATCCAGGCGATATTTGCCGGTTTAAGTGCGACTTCTCGGACGCTAATCCACTCGACCATGGTAACCCTGGAACAAATTTTTAAGCCGTTCAAAACCTAGATCCAGACATCCAGGCTCACAGACTAACCCCATAACAGTAACACATTACTGGGCATGATTTTATTCAGTAAAGGCCTGGGCCCACAGACTCACTCCATTTCTTTAACATTATTAGGGGCATGATCTTGGCCGGTTTATGTGACTTCTCGTAGGCTATCCCACTCGACCATGGTAACCCTGGAAGAAGTTTTTAAGCGTTCAAAACCTATGCCCAGTCATCCAGGCGATATTGGCCAGTTTAAGTGCGACTTCTCGGACGCTAATCCACTCGACCATGGTAACCCTGGAACAAATATTTGAACGTTCAAAACCTATGTCGAGACATCCAGGCTCACAGACTAACCCCATAACAGTAACACATTACGGGCATGATTTTATTCAGTAAGGGCCCTGTATTGCAGTTTTCTTTAAGGCCTGGGCCTGACAAACTCACCCCATTACTATGACAGTTTAATGGGCATGATCTTGGCGGGGTTAAGTGTGACTTCTCGTAGGTTTTTCCACTCGACCATGGTAACCCTGGAAGAAATTTTTAAGGGTTCAAAACCTAAAGCCAGACATCCAGGCTCACAGACTAACCCAATAACAGTAACACATTAGTGGGCATGATTTTATTCAGTAAAGGCCTGGGCCCACAAACTCACCCCATTATTACAACACTATTATGGGCATGATCTTGGCCGGGTTAAGTGTGACTTCTCGTAGGTTTTTCCACTCGACCATGGTAACCCTGGAAGAAATTTTTAAGGGTTCAAAACCTAAATCCAGACATCCAGGCTCACAGACTAACCCAATAACAGTAACACATTAGTGGGCATGATTTTATTCAGTAAAGGCCTGGGCCCACAAACTCACCCCATTATTACAACACTATTATGGTCATGATCTTGGCCGGGTTAAGTGTGACTTCTCGTAGGCTTTCTTACTCGACCATGGTAACCCTGGAAGAAACTTTTAAGCATTAAAATCCTGCGGCCAGACATCCAAGCACACAGACTAACCCCTTAACAGTAACACATTAGTGGGCATGATTTTATTCAGTAAAGGCCTGGGCCCACAAACTCACCCCATTATTACAACACTATTATGGTCATGATATTGGCCGGGTTAAGTGTGAATTCTCGTATGCATTCACACTCGATCATGGTAACCCTGGAAGAAATATTGAAGCATTCAAAACCTAAATCAAGACATCCAGGCTCACAGACTAACCCCATAACAGTTACACATTACTGGGCATGATTTTATTCAGTAAAGGCCTGGGCCCACAGACGCAAACCATTACTATAACAGGCGTGATCTTGGCTGGGTTAAGTGTGACTTCTCGTAGGCTTTCCCACTCGACCATGGTAACCCTGGAAGAAGTTTTTAAGCGTTCAAAACCTACGCCCAGACATCCAGGCGATATTGGCCAGTTTAAGTGCGACTTCTCGGACGCTAATCCACTCGACCATGGTAACACTGGAACAAATATTTGAACGTTCAAAACCTACGTCGAGACATCCAGGCTCACAGACTAACCCCATAACAGTAACACATTACGGGGCATGATTTTATTCAGTAAGGGCCCTGTATTACAGTTTTCTTTAAGGCCTGGGCCCACAAACTCACCCCATTACTATGACACTTTAATGGGCATGATCTTGGCCGGGTTAAGTGTGACTTCTCGTAGGTTTTTCCACTCGACCATGGTAACCCTTGAAGAAATTTTTTACATTTCAAAAACTAAGTCCAGATATCCAGGCTCAAGACTAACCCCATAACAGCAAGACATTACTGGGAATGATTTTATTCAGTAAAGGCCTCGTACCAGAAACTCACCCATTACTATAACACGTTTATGGGCATGAGCTTGTCAAGGTTAAGCGTGACTTCTCGTAGGCTTTCTTACTCGACAGTGGTAACCCTGGAAGAAACTTTTAAGCATTCAAAGCCTACGTCCAGACATCCAAACACCCAGACTAACCCCTTAACAGTAACACATTACTGGGCATGATTTTATTCAGTAAAGGCCTGGGCCAACAGACTCACTCCATTATTATAAAACTTTTATGGGAATGATCTTGGCCGGGTTAAGTGTGACTTCTCGTAGGCTTTCCCACTCCACCATGGTAACCCTGGAAGAAATTTTTAACACTTCAAAACTAAGTCCAGATATCCAGGCTCAAGACTAACCCAATAACAGCAAGACATTACTGGGCATGATTTTATTCAGTAAAGGCCCTGTATTACGGTTTTCTTTAAGGCATGGGCCAACAAACTCACCCCATTACTATAACACATTCATGGGCATGATCTTGGCCGGGTTAAGTGTGACGTCTTGTAGGTTTTCCCACTCGACCATGGTAACCCTGGAAGAAATATTGAAGCATTCAAAATCTAAATCCAGACATCCAGGCTCACAGACTAACTCCATAACAGTAACACATTACTGGACATGATTTTATTCAGTAAAGGCCTGGGCCCACAGACTCATCCCATTACTATAACACTATTATGAGCATGATCTCGGCCGGGTTAAGTGTGACTTCTCATAGGCTTTCCCACTCGACCATGGTAACCCTTGAAGAAATTTTTTACATTTCAAAAACTAAGTCCAGATATCCAGGCTCAAGACTAACCCCATAACAGCAAGACATTACTGGGAATGATTTTTTTCAGTAAAGGCCTGGGACCAGAAACTCACCCATTACTATAACATGTTTATGGGCATGATCTTGGCAGGGTTAAGCGTGACTTCTCGTAGGCTTTCTTACTCGACAGTGGTAACCCTGGAAGAAACTATTAAGCATTCAAAGCCTACGTCCAGACATCCAAGCACACAGACTAACCCCTTAACAGTAACACTCTACTGGGCATGATTTTATTCAGTAAAGGCCTGGGCCAACAGACTCACCCCATTACTATAAAACTTTTATGGGAATGATCTTGGCCGGGTTAAGTGTAACTTCTCGTAGGCTTTCCCACTCGACCATGGTAACCCTTGAAGAAATTTTTTACATTTCAAAAACTAAGTCCAGATATCCAGGCTCAAGACTAACCCCATAACAGCAAGACATTACTGGGAATGATTTTATTCAGTAAAGGCCTGGGACCAGAAACTCACCCATTACTATAACACGTTTATGGGCATGATCTTGGCAGGGTTAAGTGTGACTTCTCGTAGGCTTTCTAACTCGACAGTGGTAACCCTGGAAGAAATATTGAAGCATTCAAAACTTACTTCCAGGTTCACAGACAAACCCCATAACAATTACATACTACTGCGCATGATTTTACTCAGTAAAAGCCCTGTATTACAGTTTTCTTTAAGGCCTGGAACCACAAACTCAACCCATTACTATAACACTTTTATGGGAATGATCTTGGCCGGGCTAAGTGTGACTTCTCGTAGGCTTTCTAACTCGACAGTGGTAACCCTGGAAGAAACTTTTAAGCATTCAAAGCCTACGTCCAGACATCCAAGCACACAGACTAACCCCTTAACAGTAACACATTACTGGGCATGATTTTATTCAGTAAAGGCCTGGGACCAGAAACTCACCCATTACTATAACACGTTTATGGGCATGATCTTGGCAGGGTTAAGTGTGACTTCTCGTAGGCTTTCTAACTCGACAGTGGTAACCCTGGAAGAAACTTTTAAGCATTCAAAGCCTACGTCCAGACATCCAAGCACACAGACTAACCCCTTAACAGTAACACATTACTGGGCATGATTTTATTCAGTAAAGGCCTGGGCCAACAGACTCACCCAATTACTATAAAACTTTTATGGGAATGATCTTGGCCGGGTTAAGTGTGACTTCTCGTGGGCTTTCCCACTCGACCATGGTAACCCTTGAGGAAATATTTTACATTTCAAAAACTAAGTCCAGATATCCAGGCTCAAGACTAACCCCTTAACAGCAAGACATTACTGGGTATGATTTTATTCAGTAAAGCCCTGGGCCCACAGACTCACCCCATTACTATAACAGGAGTGATCTTGGCCGGGTTAAGTGTGACTTCTCGTAGGCTTTCCCACTCGACCATAGTAACCCTGGAACAAGTTTTTAAGCATTCAAAACCTACGCACAGACATCCAGGCGATATTGGCCAGTTTAAGTGCGACTTCTCGGACGCTAATCCACTCGACCATGGTAACCCTGGAACAAATATTGGAACGTTCAAAACCTGCGTCCAGACATCCAGGCTCACAGACTAACCCCATAACAATAACACATTACTGGACATGATTTTATTCAGTAAAGGCCCTGTATTACAGTTTTCTTTAAGGCATGGGCCCACAAACCCACCCCATTACTATAATACTTTCATGGGCATGATCTTGGCCGGGTTAAGCGTGACTTCTCTTAGATTTTCCCACTCGACCTTGGTAACCCTGGAAGAAATATTGAAGCATTCAAAACCTAAATCCAGACATCCAGGCTCACAGACTAACCCCATAACAGTAACACATTACTGGGCATGATTTTATTCACGAAAGGCCCTGTATTACACTTTTCTTTAAGGCCTGGGCCCACAAACTCACCCCATTACTATGACACTTTCATGGGCATGATCTTGGCCGGGTTAAGTGTGACTTCTCGTGAGGTTTTCCCACTCGACCATGGTAACCCTGGAAGAAATATTGAAGCATTCAAAACCTAAATACAGAAATCCAGGCTCATAGACTAACCCCAAAACAGTTACACATTACTGGGCATGATTTTATTCAGTAAAGGCCTGGGCCCACAGACTCACCCCATTACTATAACACTATTATTGGCATGATCTTGGCCGGGTTAAGTGTGATTTCTCGTATGCATTCCCACTCGACCATGGTAACCCTGGAAGAAATTTTTAACATTTCAAATACTAAGTCCAGATATCCAGGCCCAAGACTATCCCCAAAACAGCAAGACATTACTGGGCATGATTTTATAGAGTAAAGGCCTGGGCCCACAGACTCACCCCATTACTATAACACTATTATGGGCATGATATTGTCCGGGTTAAGTGTGACTTCTCGTATGCTTTCCCACTCGACCATGGTAACCCTGGAAGAAATATTGAAGCATTCAAAACCTAAATCCAGACATCCAGGCTTACAGACTAACCCCATAACAGTTACACATTACTGGGCATGATCTTATTCAGTAAAGGGCAGGGCCCACAGACTCACCCCATTACTATAACACCATTATGGGCATGATCTTGGCCTGGTTAAGTGAGACTTCTCGTATGCTTTCCCACTCGACCATGGTAACCCTGGAAGAAATTTTTAACATTTCAAAAACTAAGTCCAGATATCCAAGTTCAAGACTATCCCTATAACAGTAACAATTTACTAGGAATGAATTTATTCATTAAAGGCCCTGTATTACAGCTTTCCTTAAAGCCTGGACCCACAGACTCACCCCATTACTATATCACTTTCATGGGCATGATCTTGGCCGGGTTAAGTGTGACTTCTCATAGGCTTTCCCACTCGACCATGGTAACCCTTGAAGAAATTTTTTACATTTCAAAAACTAAGTCCAGATATCCAGGCTCAAGACTAACTCCATAACAGCAAGACATTACTGGGAATGATTTTATTCAGTAAAGGCCTGGGACCAGAAACTCACCCATTACTATAACACGTTTATGGGCATGATCTTGGCAGGGTTAAGTGTGACTTCTCGTAGGCTTTCTAACTCGACAGTGGTAACCCTGGAAGAAACTTTTAAGCATTCAAAGCCTACGTCCAGACATCCAAGCACACAGACTAACCCCTTAACAGTAACACATTACTGGGCATGATTATATTCAGTAAAGGCCTGGGCCAACAGACTCACCCCATTACTATAAAACTTTTATGGGAATGATCTTGGCCGGGTTAAGTGTGACTTCTCGTAGGCTTTCCCACTCGACCATGGTAACCCTTGAGGAAATTTTTACATTTCAAAACTAAGTCCAGATATCCAGGCTCAAGACTAACCCCTTAACAGCAAGACATTACTGGGAATGACTTTATTCAGTAAAGGCCTGGGACCAGAAACTCACCCATTACTATAACACGTTTATGGGCATGATCTTGGCAGGGTTAAGTGTGACTTCTCGTAGGCTTTCTAACTCGACAGTGGTAACCCTGGAAGAAACTTTTAAGCATTCAAAGCCTACGTCCAGACATCCAAGCACACAGACTAACCCCCTTAACAGTAACACATTACTGGGCATGATTTTATTCAGTAAAGGCCTGGGCCAACAGACTCACCCCATTACTATAAAACTTTTATGGGAATGATCTTGGCCGGGTTAAGTGTGACTTGTCGTAGGCTTTCCCACTCGACCATGGTAACCCTGGAACAAATTTTTAACACTTCAAAAACTAAGTCCAGATGTCCAGGCTCAAGACTATCCCCATAACAGCAAGACATTACTGGGCATGATTTTATTCAGTAAAGGCCCTGTATTACGGTTTTCTTTAAGGCATGGGCCAACAAACTCACCCCATTGCTATAACACATTCATGGGCATGATCTTGGCCGGGTTAAGTGTGACGTCTTGTAGGTTTTCCCACTCGACCTTGGTAACCCTGGAAGAAATATTGAAGCATTCAAAACCTAAATCCAGACATCCAGGATCACAGACTAACCCCATAACAGTAACACAGTACTGGGCATGATTTTATTCAGTAAAGGCCTGGGCCAACAGACTAACCCCATTATTATAAAACTTTTATGGGAATGATCTTGGCCGGGTTAAGTGTGACTTCTCTTAGGTTTTCCCACTATACCATGGTAACACTGGAATAAATTTTTAAGCGTTCAAAAGCTAAATATAGACATCCAGGCTCACAGACGAACCCCATAACAGTAAACCATTACTGGGCATGATTTTATTCAGTAAAGGCCTGAGCCCACAGACTCACCCCATTACTATAACACTATTATGGGCATGATCTTGGCCGGGTTAAGTGTGACTTCTCGTAGGCTTTCTTACTCGACCATGGTAACCCTGGAAGAAACTTTTAGGCATTCAAAACCTACGTCCAGACATCCAAGCACACAGACTAACCCCTTAATATTAACACATTACTGGGCATGATTTTATTCAGTAAAGGCCTGGGCCCGTAGACTCACTCCATTACTATAACACTATCAGGGTCATGATCTTGGCCGGGTTAAGTGTGACTTCTCGTAGGCTTTCCCATTCGACCATGGTAACCCTGGAAGAAGTTTTTAAGCGTTCAATACCTAAGTCCAGACATCCAGGCGATTTTGGCCGGTTTAAGTGCGACTTCTCGTAGGCTTTTCCATTCAACCATGGTAACTCTGGAAGAAGTTTTTAAGCATTCAAAACCTAAGTCCAGACATCCAGGCGATATTGGCCGTTTTAAGTGCGACTTCTCGAACGCTAATCCACTCGACCATGGTAACCCTGGAACAAATATTGGAACGTTCAAAACCTGCGTCCAGACATCCAGGCTCACAGACTAACCCCATAACAATAACGCATTACTGGACATGATTTTACTCAGTAAAGGCCCTGTATTACAGTTTTCTTTAAGGCATGGGCCCACAAACCCACCCCATTACTATAACACGTTTATGGGCATGATCTTGGCAGGGTTAAGTGTGACTTCTCGTAGGCTTTCTAACTCGACAGTGGTAACCCTGGAAGAAACTATTAAGCATTCAAAGCCTACGTCCAGACATCCAAGCACACAGACTAACCCCTTAACAGTAACACATTACTGGGCATGATTTTATTCAGTAAAGGCCTGGGCCAACAGACTCACCCCATTACTATAAAACTTTTATGGGAATGATCTTGGCCGGGTTAAGTGTGACTTCTCGTAGGCTTTCCCACTCGACCATGGTAACCCTGGAACAAATTTTTAACACTTCAAAAACTAAGTCCAGATATCCAGGCTCAAGACTAACTCCATAACAGCAAGACATTACTGGGAATGATTTTATTCAGTAAAGGCCTGGGACCAGAAACTCACCCATTACTATAACATGTTTATGGGCATGATCTTGGCAGGGTTAAGCGTGACTTCTCGTAGGCTTTCTAACTCGACAGTGGTAACCCTGGAAGAAACTATTAAGCATTCAAAGCCTACGTCCAGACATACAAGCACACAGACTAACCCCTTAACAGTAACACTCTACTGGGCATGACTTTATTCAGTAAAGGCCTGGGCCAACAGACTCACCCCATTACTATAAAACTTTTATGGGAATGATCTTGGCCGGGTTAAGTGTGACTTCTCGTAGGCTTTCCCACTCGACCACGGTAACCCTTGAAGAAATTTTTTACATTTCAAAAACTAAGTCCAGATATCCAGGCTTACAGTCTAACCCCATAACAGTAACACATTACTGGGTATGATTTTATTCAGTAAAGCCCTGGGCCCACAGACTCACCCCATTACTATAACAGGAGTGATCTTGGCCGGGTTAAGTGTGACTTCTCGTAGGCTTTCCCACTCGACCATGGTAACCCTGGAACAAATTTTTAACACTTCAAAAACTAAGTCCAGATATCCAGGCTCAAGACTATCCCCATAACAGCAAGACATTACTGGGCATGATTTTATTCAGTAAAGGCCCTGTATTACGGTTTTCTTTAAGGCATGGGCCCACAAACTCACCCCATTACTATGACACTTTAATGGGCATGATCTTGGCCGGGTTAAGTGCGACTTCTCGGACGCTAATCCACTCGACCATGGTAACCCTGGAACAAATTTTTAAGCGTTCAAAACCTAGATCCAGACATTCAGGCTCACAGACTAATCCCATAACAGTAACACATTACTGGGCATGATTTTATTCAGTAAAGCCCTGGGCCCACAGACTCACCCCATTACTATAACAGGCGTGATCTTGGCCGGGTTAAGTGTGACTTCTCGTAGGTTTTCCCACTCGACCATGGTAACCCTGGAAGAAGTTTTTAAGCGTTCAAAACCTACGCCAAGACATCCAGGCGATATTGGCCAGTTTAAGTGCGACTTCTCGGACGCTAATCCACTCGACCATGGTAACCCTGGAAGAAATATTGAAGCATTCAAAACCTAAATCCAGACATCCAGGCTCACAGACTAACCCCATAACAGTTACACATTATTGGGCATGATTTTATTTAGTAAAGGCCTGAGCCCACAGACTCACCCCATTAGTATAACACTTTTATTGGCATGATCTCGGCCGGGTTAAGTGTGACTTCTCATAGGCTTTCCCACTCGACCATGGTAACCCTTGAAGAAATTTTTACATTTCAAAAACTAAGTCTAGATATCCAGGCTCAAGACTAACCCCATAACAGCAAGACATTACTGGGAATGAATTTATTCACTAAAGGCCCTGTATTACAGTTTTCTTTAAGGCTTGGGCCCACAAACTCACTCCATTACTATAAAACTATTAGGGGCATGATCTTGGCCGGGATAATTGTGACTTCTCATAGGTTTTCCCACTCGACCATATTAACCCTGGACGAATTTTTTAAGCGTTCAAAAACTAAATCCAGACATCCAGTCGATATTGGCCAGTTTAAGTGCGACTTCTCGGACGCTAATCCACTCGACCATGGTAACCCTGGAAAAAATATTTGAACGTTCAAAACCTACGTCGAGACATCCAGGCTCACAGACTAACCCCATAACAGTAACACATTACGGGGCATGATTTTATTCAGTAAGGGCCCTGTATTACAGTTTTCTTTAAGGCCTGGGCCCACAAACTCACCCCATTACTATGACACTTTAATGGGCATGATCTTGGACGGGTTAAGTGTGACTTCTCGTAGGTTTTTCCACTCGACCATGGTGACCCTGGAAGAAATTTTTAAGCGTTTAAAACCTAGATCCAGACATCCAGGCTCACAGACTAACCCCTTAACAGTAACACATTACTGGGCATGATTTTATTCAGTAAAGGCCTGGGCCCACAGACTCACTCCATTACTTTAACACTATTAGGGGCATGATCTTGGCCGGGTTAAGTGTGACTTCTCATAGGCTTTCCCACTCGATCATGGTAACCCTGGAAGAAGTTTTTAAGCGTTCAAAACCTACGCCCAGACATCCAGGCGATATTGGCCAGTTTAAGTGCGACTTCTCGGACGCTAATCCACTCGACCATGGTAACCCTGGAACAAATATTTGAACGTTCAAAACCTACGTCGAGACATCCAGGCTCACAGACTAACCCCATAACAGGTTATACCCCATAACGGGGCATGATTTTATTCAGTAAGGGCCCTGTATTACAGTTTTCTTTAAGGCCTGGGCCCACAAACTCACCCCATTACTATGACACTTTAATGGGCATGATCTTGGCCGGGTTAAGTGTGACTTCTCGTAGGTTTTTCCACTCGACCATGGTGACCCTGGAAGAAATTTTTAAGCGTTCAAAACCTAAGTCCAGACATCTAGGCACTTCATCCAGGCGATATTTGCCGGTTTAAGTGCGACTTCTCGGACGCTAATCCACTCGACCATGGTAACCCTGGAACAAATTTTTAAGCGTTCAAAACCTAGATCCAGACATCCAGGCTCACAGACTAACCCCATAACAGTAACACATTACTGGGCATGATTTTATTCAGTAAAGGCCTGGGCCCACAGACTCACTCCATTTCTTTAACATTATTAGGGGCATGATCTTGGCCGGGTTAAGTGTGACTTCTCGTAGGCTATCCCACTCGACCATGGTAACCCTGGAAGAAGTTTTTAAGCGTTCAAAACCTATGCCCAGTCATCCAGGCGATATTGGCCAGTTTAAGTGCGACTTCTCGGACGCTAATCCACTCGACCATGGTAACCCTGGAACAAATATTTGAACGTTCAAAACCTATGTCGAGACATCCAGGCTCACAGACTAACCCCATAACAGTAACACATTACGGGCATGATTTTATTCAGTAAGGGCCCTGTATTGCAGTTTTCTTTAAGGCCTGGGCCCACAAACTCACCCCATTACTATGACAGTTTAATGGGCATGATCTTGGCGGGGTTAAGTGTGACTTCTCGTAGGTTTTTCCACTCGACCATGGTAACCCTGGAAGAAATTTTTAAGGGTTCAAAACCTAAAGCCAGACATCCAGGCTCACACACTAACCCAATAACAGTAACACATTAGTGGGCATGATTTTATTCAGTAAAGGCCTGGGCCCACAAACTCACCCCATTATTACAACACTATTATGGGCATGATCTTGGCTGGGTTAAGTGTGACTTCTCGTAGGTTTTTCCACTCGACCATGGTAACCCTGGAAGAAATTTTTAAGGGTTCAAAACCTAAATCCAGACATCCAGGCTCACAGACTAACCCAATAACAGTAACACATTAGTGGGCATGATTTTATTCAGTAAAGGCCTGGGCCCACAAACTCACCCCATTATTACAACACTATTATGGTCATGATCTTGGCCGGGTTAAGTGTGACTTCTCGTAGGCTTTCTTACTCGACCATGGTAACCCTGGAAGAAACTTTTAAGCATTAAAATCCTGCGGCCAGACATCCAAGCACACAGACTAACCCCTTAACAGTAACACATTAGTGGGCATGATTTCATTCAGTAAAGGCCTGGGCCCACAGACTCACCCCATTATTATAACACTATTATGGGCATGATATTGGCCGGGTTAAGTGTGAATTCTCGTATGCATTCACTCTCGATCATGGTAACCCTGGAAGAAATATTGAAGCATTCAAAACCTAAATCAAGACATCCAGGCTCACAGACTAACCCCATAACAGTTACACATTACTGGGCATGATTTTATTCAGTAAAGGCCTGGGCCCACAGACGCAAACCATTACTATAACAGGCGTGGTCTTGGCTGGGTTAAGTGTGACTTCTCGTAGGATTTCCTACTCGACCATGGTAACCCTGGAAGAAGTTTTTAAGCGTTCAAAACCTAAATCCAGACATCCAGGCTCACAGACTAACCCAATAACAGTAACACATTACTGGGCATGATTTTATTAAGTAAAGGCCTGAGCCCGCAGACTCACTCCATTACTTTAACACTATTAGGGGCATGATCTTAGCCGGATTAAGTGTGACTTCTCGTAGGCTTTCCCATTCGACCATGGTAACCTTGGAAGAAGTTTTTAAGCGTTCAAAACCTAAGTCCAGACATCCAGGCGATATTGGCCGGTTTAAGTGCGACTTCTCGGACGCTAATCCACTCGACCATGGTAACCCAGGAACAAATATTTGAACGTTCAAAACCTACGTCCAGACATCCAGGCTCACAGACTAACCCCATAAAAATAACACATTACTGGGCATTATTTTATTCAGTAAAGGCCCTGTATTACAGTTTTCTTTAAGGCATGGGCCCACAAACTCACCCCATTACTATGACACTTTCACAGGCATGATCTTGGCCGGGTTAAGTGTGACTTCTCTTAGGTTTTCCCACTTGACCATGATAACCCTGGAAGAAATATTGAAGCATTCAAAACCTAAATCCAGACATCCAGGCTCACAGACTAACCCCATAACAGTTACGCATTATTGGGCATGATTTTATTCAGTAAAGGCCTGGGCCCACAGACTCACCCCATTAGTATAACACTTTATTGGCATGATCTCGGCCGGGTTAAGTGTGACTTCTCATAGGCTTTCCCACTCGACCATGGTAACCCTTGAAGAACTTTTTTACATTTCAAAAACTAAGTCTACATATCCAGGCTCAAGACTAACCCCATAACAGCAAGACATTACTGGGAATGATTTTATTCACTAAAGGCCCTGTATTACAGTTTTCTTTAAGGCTTGGGCCCACAAACTCACTCCATTACTATAAAACTATTAGGGGCATGATCTTGGCCGGGATAATTGTGACTTCTCATAGGTTTTCCCACTCGACCATATTAACCCTGGACGAATTTTTTAAGCGTTCAAAAACTAAATCCAGACATCCAGGCTCACAGACTAACCCCATAACAGGAAAACATTACTGGGCATGATTTTATTCAGTAAGGGCCCTGTATTACAGTTTTCTTTAAGGCCTGGGCCCACAAACTCACCCCATTACTATGACACTTTAATGGGCATGATCTTGGCCGGGTTAAGTGTGACTTCTCGCAGGTTTTTCCACTCGACCATGGTGACCCTGGAAGAAATTTTTAAGCGTTCAAAACCTAAGTCCAGTCATCTAGGCGCTTCATCCAGGCGATATTTGCCGGTTTAAGTGCGACTTCTCGGACGCTAATCCACTCGACCATGGTAACCCTGGAACAAATTTTTAAGCGTTCAAAACCTAGATCCAGACATCCAGGCTCACAGACTAACCCCGTAACAGTAACACATTACTGGGCATGATTTTATTCAGTAAAGGCCTGGGCCACAGACTCACTCCATTACTTTAACACTATTAAGGGCATCGTCTTGGCTGGGTTAAGTGTGACTTCTCGTAGGCTTTCCCACTCGAGCATGGTAACCCTGGAAGAAGTTTTTAAGCATTCAAAACCTACGCCCAGACATTCAGGCGATATTGGCCAGTTTAAGTGCGACTTCTCGGACCCTAATCCACTCGACCATGGTAACCCTGGAACAAATATTTGAACGTTCAAAACCTACGTCGAGACATCCAGGCTCACAGACTAACCCCATAACAGTAACACATTACGGGCATGATTTTATTCAGTAAGGGCCCTGTATTACAGTTTTCTTTAAGGCCTGGGCACACAAACTCACCCCATTACTATGACACTTTAATGGGCATGATCTTGGCCGGGTTAAGTGTGACTTCTCGTAGGTTTTTCCACTCGACCATGGTGACCCTGGAAGAAACTTTTAAGCGTTCAAAACTTAAGTCCAGACATCCAGGCGCTTCATCCAGGCGATTTTTGCCGGTTTAAGTGCGACTTCTCGGACCCTAATCCACTCGACCATGGTAACCCTGGAACAAATTTTTAAGCGTTCAAAACCTAGATCCAGACATCCAGGCTCACAGACTAACCCCATAACAGTAACACATTACTGGGCATGATTTTATTCAGTAAAGGGCTGGGCCACAGACTCACTCCATTACTTTAACACTATTAGGGCATGATCTTGGCCGGGTTAGTGTGACTTCTCGTAGGCTTTTCCCCACTCGACCATGGTAACCCTGGAAGAAGTTTTTAAGCGTTCAAAACCTACGCCCAAACATTCAGGCGCTTCATCCACGCGATATTTGCCGGTTTAAGTGCGACTTCTCGGACGCTAATCCACTCGACCATGGTAACCCTGGAACAAATTTTTAAGCGTTCAAAACCTAGATCCAGACATCCAGGCTCACAGACTAACCCCATAACAGTAACACATTACTGGGCATGATTTTATTCAGTAAAGCCCTGGGCCCACAGACTCACCCCATTACTATAACAGGCTTGATCTTGGACGGGTTAAGTGTGACTTCTCGTAGGCTTTCCCACTTGACCATGGTAACCCAGGAAGAAATTTTTAAGGGTTCAAAACCTAAATCCAGACATCCAGGCTCACAGACTAACCCAATAACAGTAACACATTACTGGGCATGATTTTATTCAGTAAAGGCCTGGGCCCACAAACTTACCCCATTATTACAACACTATTATGGGCATGATCTTGGCCGGGTTAAGTGTGACTTCTCGTAGGCTTTCTTACTCGACCATGGTAACCCTGGAAGAAACTTTTAAGCGTTCAAAACCTAGATCCAGACATCCAGGCTTACAGACTAACCCCATAACAGTAACACATTACTGGGCATGATTTTATTCAGTAAACCCCTGGGCCCACAGACTCACCCCATTACTATAACAGGCGTGATCTTGGCGGGTTAAGTGTGACTTCTCGTAGGCTTTCCCACTCGACCATGGTAACCCTGGAAGAAGTTTTTAAGCGTTCAAAACCTACGCCCAGACATCCAGGCGATATTGGCCAGTTTAAGTGCGACTTCTCGGACGCTAATCCACTCGACCATGGTAACACTGGAACAAATATTTGAACGTTCAAAACCTACGTCGAGACATCCAGGCTCACAGACTAACCCCATAACAGTAACACATTACGGGCATGATTTTATTCAGTAAGGGCCCTGTATTACAGTTTTCTTTAAGGCCTGGGCCCACAAACTCACCCCATTACTATGACACTTTAATGGGCATGATCTTGGCCGGGTTAAGTGTGACTTCTCGTAGGTTTTTCCACTCGACCATGGTAACCCTTGAAGAAATTTTTTACATTTCAAAAACTAAGTCCAGATATCCAGGCTCAAGACTAACCCCATAACAGCAAGACATTACTGGGAATGATTTTATTCAGTAAAGGCCTCGTACCAGAAACTCACCCATTACTATAACACGTTTACGGGCATGATCTTGTCAAGGTTAAGCGTGACTTCTCGTAGGCTTTCTTACTCGACAGTGGTAACCCTGGAAGAAACTTTTAAGCATTCAAAGCCTACGTCCAGACATCCAAACACCCAGACTAACCCCTTAACAGTAACACATTACTGGGCATGATTTTATTCAGTAAAGGCCTGGGCCAACAGACTCACTCCATTATTATAAAACTTTTATGGGAATGATCTTGGCCAGGTTAAGTGTGACTTCTCGTAGGCTTTCCCACTCCACCATGGTAACCCTGGAAGAAATTTTTAACACTTCAAAACTAAGTCCAGATATCCAGGCTCAAGACTAACCCAATAACAGCAAGACATTACTGGGCATGATTTTATTCAGTAAAGGCCCTGTATTACGGTTTTCTTTAAGGCATGGGCCAACAAACTCACCCCATTACTATAACACATTCATGGGCATGATCTTGGCCGGGTTAAGTGTGACGTCTTGTAGGTTTTCCCACTCGACCATGGTAACCCTGGAAGAAATATTGAAGCATTCAAAATCTAAATCCAGACATCCAGGCTTACAGACTAACTCCATAACAGTAACACATTACTGGACATGATTTTATTCAGTAAAGGCCTGGGCCTACAGACTCATCCCATTACTATAACACTATTATGAGCATGATCTCGGCCGGGTTAAGTGTGACTTCTCATAGGCTTTCCCACTCGACCATGGTAACCCTTGAAGAAATTTTTTACATTTCAAAAACTAAGTCCAGATATCCAGGCTCAAGACTAACCCCATAACAGCAAGACATTACTGGGAATGATTTTTTTCAGTAAAGTCCTGGGACCAGAAACTCACCCATTACTATAACATGTTTATGGGCATGATCTTGGCAGGGTTAAGCGTGACTTCTCGTAGGCTTTCTTACTCGACAGTGGTAACCCTGGAAGAAACTATTAAGCATTCAAAGCCTACGTCCAGACATCCAAGCACACAGACTAACCCCTTAACAGTAACACTCTACTGGGCATGATTTTATTCAGTAAAGTCCTGGGCCAACAGACTCACCCCATTACTATAAAACTTTTATGGGAATGATCTTGGCCGGGTTAAGTGTGACTTCTCGTAGGCTTTCCCACTCGACCATGGTAACCCTTGAAGAAATTTTTTACATTTCAAAAACTAAGTCCAGATATCCAGGCTCAAGACTAACCCCATAACAGCAATACATTACTGGGAATGATTTTATTCAGTAAAGGCCTGGGACCAGAAACTCACCCATTACTATAACATGTTTATGGGCATGATCTTGGCAGGGTTAAGTGTGACTTCTCGTAGGCTTTCTAACTCGACAGTGGTAACCCTGGAAGAAACTATTAAGCATTCAAAGCCTACGTCCAGACATCCAAGCACACAAACTAACCCCTTAACAGTAAAACATTACTGGGCATGATTTTATTCAGTAAAGGCCTGGGCCAACAGACTCACCCCATTACTATAAAACTTTTATGGGAATGATCTTGGCCGGGTTAAGTGTGACTTCTCGTAGGCTTTCCCACTCGACCATGGTAACCCTGGAACAAATTTTTAACACTTCAAAAACTAAGTCCAGATATCCAGGCTCAAGACTAACTCCATAACAGCAAGACATTACTGGGAATGATTTTATTCAGTAAAGGCCTGGGACCAGAAACTCATCCCATTACTATAACACTACTATGAGCATGATCTCGGCCGGGTTAAGTGTGACTTCTCATAGGCTTTCCCACTCTGACCATGGTAACCCTTGAAGAAATTTTTACATTTCAAAAACTAAGTCCAGATATCCAGGCTCAAGACTAATCCCATAACAGCAAGACATTACTGGGAATGATTTTATTCAGTAAAGGCCTCGTACCAGAAACTCACCCATTACTATAACACGTTTATGGGCATGATCTTGTCAAGGTTAAGCGTGACTTCTCGTAGGCTTTCTTACTCGACAGTGGTAACCCTGGAAGAAACTATTAAGCATTCAAAGCCTACGTCCAGACATCCAAGCACACAAACTAACCCCTTAACAGTAAAACATTACTGGGCATGATTTTATTCAGTAAAGGCCTGGGCCAACAGACTCACCCCATTACTATAAAACTTTTATGGGAATGATCTTGGCCGGGTTAAGTGTGACTTCTCGTAGGCTTTCCCACTCGACCATGGTAACCCTGGAACAAATTTTTAACACTTCAAAAACTAAGTCCAGATATCCAGGCTCAAGACTAACTCCATAACAGCAAGACATTACTGGGAATGATTTTATTCAGTAAAGGCCTGGGACCAGAAACTCATCCCATTACTATAACACTACTATGAGCATGATCTCGGCCGGGTTAAGTGTGACTTCTCATAGGCTTTCCCACTCGACCATGGTAACCCTTGAAGAAATTTTTTACATTTCAAAAACTAAGTCCAGATATCCAGGCTCAAGACTAACCCCATAACAGCAAGACATTACTGGGAATGATTTTATTCAGTAAAGGCCTCGTACCAGAAACTCACCCATTACTATAACACGTTTATGGGCATGATCTTGTCAAGGTTAAGCGTGACTTCTCGTAGGCTTTCTTACTCGACAGTGGTAACCCTGGAAGAAACTTTTAAGCATTCAAAGCCTACGTCCAGACATCCAAACACCCAGACTAACCCCCTTAACAGTAACACATTACTGGGCATGATTTTATTCAGTAAAGGCCTGGGCCAACAGACTCACTCCATTATTATAAAACTTTTATGGAATGATCTTGGCCGGGTTAAGTGTGACTTCTCGTAGGCTTTCCCACTCCACCATGGTAACCCTGGAAGAAATTTTTAACACTTCAAAAACTAAGTCCAGATATCCAGGCTCAAGACTAACCCAATAACAGCAAGACATTACTGGGCATGATTTTATTCAGTAAAGGCCCTGTATTACGGTTTTTTTAAGGCATGGGCCAACAAACTCACCCCATTACTATAACACATTCATGGGCATGATCTTGGCCGGGTTAAGTGTGACGTCTTGTAGGTTTTCCCACTCGACCATGGTAACCCTGGAAGAAATATTGAAGCATTCAAAATCTAAATCCAGACATCCAGGCTTACAGACTAACTCCATAACAGTAACACATTACTGGACATGATTTTATTCAGTAAAGGCCTGGGCCCACAGACTCATCCCATTACTATAACACTATTATGAGCATGATCTCGGCCGGGTTAAGTGTGACTTCTCATAGGCTTTCCCACTCGACCATGGTAACCCTTGAAGAAATTTTTTACATTTCAAAAACTAAGTCCAGATATCCAGGCTCAAGACTAACCCCATAACAGCAAGACATTACTGGGAATGATTTTTTTCAGTAAAGTCCTGGGACCAGAAACTCACCCATTACTATAACATGTTTATGGGCATGATCTTGGCAGGGTTAAGCGTGACTTCTCGTAGGCTTTCTTACTCGACAGTGGTAACCCTGGAAGAAACTATTAAGCATTCAAAGCCTACGTCCAGACATCCAAGCACACAGACTAACCCCTTAACAGTAACACTCTACTGGGCATGATTTTATTCAGTAAAGTCCTGGGCCAACAGACTCACCCCATTACTATAAAACTTTTATGGGAAAGATCTTGGCCGGGTTAAGTGTGACTTCTCGTAGGCTTTCCCACTCGACCATGGTAACCCTTGAAGAAATTTTTACATTTCAAAAACTAAGTCCAGATATCCAGGCTCAAGACTAACCCCATAACAGCAAGACATTACTGGGAATGATTTTATTCAGTAAAGGCCTGGGACCAGAAACTCACCCATTACTATAACATGTTTATGGGCATGATCTTGGCAGGGTTAAGTGTGACTTCTCGTAGGCTTTCTAACTCGACAGTGGTAACCCTGGAAGAAACTATTAAGCATTCAAAGCCTACGTCCAGACATCCAAGCACACAAACTAACCCCTTAACAGTAAAACATTACTGGGCATGATTTTATTCAGTAAAGGCCTGGGCCAACAGACTCACCCCATTACTATAAAACTTTTATGGGAATGATCTTGGCCGGGTTAAGTGTGACTTCTCGTAGGCTTTCCCACTCGACCATGGTAACCCTGGAACAAATTTTTAACACTTCAAAAACTAAGTCCAGATATCCAGGCTCAAGACTAACTCCATAACAGCAAGACATTACCGGGAATGATTTTATTCAGTAAAGGCCTATGACCAGAAACTCATCCCATTACTATAACACTACTATGAGCATGATCTCGGCCGGGTTAAGTGTGACTTCTCATAGGCTTTCCCACTCGACCATGGTAACCCTTGAAGAAATTTTTACATTTCAAAAACTAAGTCCAGATATCCAGGCTCAAGACTAATCCCATAACAGCAAGACATTACTGGGAATAATTTTTTTCAGTAAAGGCCTGGGACCAGAAACTCACCCATTACTATAACATGTTCATGGGCCTGATCTTGGCAGGGTTAAGCGTGACTTCTCGTAGGCTTTCTTACTCGACAGTGGTAACCCTGGAAGAAACTATTAAGCATTCAAAGCCTACGTCCAGACATCCAAGCACACAGACTAACCCCTTAACAGTAACACTCTATTGGGAATGATTTTATTCAGTAAAGGCCTGGGCCAACAGACTCACCCCATTACTATAAAACTTTTATGGGAATGATCTTGGCCGGGTTAAGTGTGACTTCTCGTAGGCTTTCCCACTCAACCATGGTATGCCTGGAAGAAATATTGAAGCATTCAAAACTTACATCCAGGTTCACAGACAAACCCCATAACAATTACATACTACTGCGCATGATTTTACTCAGTAAAAGCCCTGTATTACAGTTTTCTTTAAGGCCTGGAACCACAAACTCAACCCATTACTATAACACTTTTATGGGAATGATCTTGGCCGGGCTAAGTGTGACTTCTCGTAGGCTTTCCCACTCGACCATGGTAACCCTGGAACAAATTTTTAACACTTCAAAAACTAAGTCCAGATATCCAGGCTCAAGACTAACTCCATAACAGCAAGACATTACTGGAAATGATTTTATTCAGTAAAGGCCTGGGACCAGAAACTCACCCATTACTATAACACGTTTATGGGCATGATCTTGGCTGGGTTAAGTGTGACTTCTCGTAGGCTTTCTAACTCGACAGTGGTAACCCTGGAAGAAACTTTTAAGCATTCAAAGCCTACGTCCAGACATCCAGGCACACAGACTAACCCCTTAACAGTAACACATTACTGGGCATGATTTTATTCAGTAAAGGCCTGGGACCAGAAACTCACCCATTACTATAACACGTTTATGGGCATGATCTTGGCAGGGTTAAGTGTGACTTCTCGTAGGCTTTCTAACTCGACAGTGGTAACCCTGGAAGAAACTTTTAAGCATTCAAAGCCTACGTCCAGACATCCAAGCACACAGACTAACCCCTTAACAGTAACACATTACTGGGCATGATTTTATTCAGTAAAGGCCTGGGCCAACAGACTCACCCCATTACTATAAAACTTTTATGGGAATGATCTTGGCCGGGTTAAGTGTGACTTCTCGTAGGCTTTCCCACTCGACCATGGTAACCCTGGAACAATTTTTTAACACTTCAAAAACTAAGTCCAGATATCCAGGCTCAAGACTAACTCCATAACAGCAAGACATTACTGGGAATGATTTTATTCAGTAAAGGCCTGGGACCAGAAACTCACCCACTACTATAACATGTTTATGGGCATGATCTTGGCAGGGGTTAAGCGTGACTTCTCGTAGGCTTTCTTACTCGACAGTGGTAACCCTGGAAGAAACTATTAAGCATTCAAAGCCTACGTCCAGACATCCAAGCACACAGACTAACCCCTTAACAGTAACACTCTACTGGGCATGATTTTATTCAGTAAAAGCCTGGGAAAACAGACTCACCCCATTACTATAAAACTTTTATGGGAATGATCTTGGCCGGGTTAAGTGTGACTTCTCGTGGGCTTTCCCACTCGACCATGGTAACCCTTGAGGAAATATTTTACATTTCAAAACTAAGTCCAGATATCCAGGCTCAAGACTAACCCCTTAACAGCAAGACATTACTGGGTATGATTTTATTCAGTAAAGCCCTGGGCCCACAGACTCACCCCATTACTATAACAGGAGTGATCTTGGCGGGTTAAGTGTGACTTCTCGTAGGCTTTCCCACTCGACCATAGTAACCCTGGAAGAAGTTTTTAAGCATTCAAAACCTACGCACAGACATCCAGGCGATATTGGCCAGTTTAAGTGCGACTTCTCGGACGCTAATCCACTCGACCATGGTAACCCTGGAACAAATATTGGAACGTTCAAAACCTGCGTCCAGACATCCAGGCTCACAGACTAACCCCATAACAATAACACATTACTGGACATGATTTCATTCAGTAAAGGCCCTGTATTACAGTTTTCTTTAAGGCATGGGCCCACAAACCCACCCCATTACTATAATACTTTCATGGGCATGATCTTGGCCGGGTTAGCGTGACTTCTCTTAGATTTTCCCACTCGACCTTGGTAACCCTGGAAGAAATATTGAAGCATTCAAAACCTAAATCCAGACATCCAGGCTCACAGACTAACCCCATAACAGTAACACATTACTGGGCATGATTTTATTCACGAAAGGCCCTGTATTACACTTTTCTTTAAGGCCTGGGCCCACAAACTCACCCCATTACTATGACACTTTCATGGGCATGATCTTGGCCGGGTTAAGTGTGACTTCTCGTAGGTTTTCCCACTCGACCATGGTAACCCTGGAAGAAATATTGAAGCATTCAAAACCTAAATACAGAAATCCAGGCTCATAGACTAACCCCAAAACAGTTACACATTACTGGGCATGATTTTATTCAGTAAAGGCCTGGGCCCACAGACTCACCCCATTACTATAACACTATTATTGGCATGATCTTGGCCGGGTTAAGTGTGATTTCTCGTATGCATTCCCACTCGACCATGGTAACCCTGGAAGAAATTTTTAACATTTCAAATACTAAGTCCAGATATCCAGGCCCAAGACTATCCCCAAAACAGCAAGACATTACTGGGCATGATTTTATAGAGTAAAGGCCTGGGCCCACAGACTCACACCATTACTATAACACTATTATGGGCATGATATTGTCCGGGTTAAGTGTGACTTCTCGTATGCTTTCCCACTCGACCATGGTAACCCTGGAAGAAATATTGAAGCATTCAAAACCTAAATCCAGACATCCAGGCTTACAGACTAACCCCATAACAGTTACACATTACTGGGCATGATCTTATTCAGTAAAGGGCAGGGCCCACAGACTCACCCCATTACTATAACACCATTATGGGCATGATCTTGGCCTGGTTAAGTGAGACTTCTCGTATGCTTTCCCACTCGACCATGGTAACCCTGGAAGAAATTTTTAACATTTCAAAACTAAGTCCAGATATCCAAGTTCAAGACTATCCCTATAACAGTAACAAATTACTAGGAATGAATTTATTCATTAAAGGCCCTGTATTACAGCTTTCCTTAAAGCCTGGACCCACAGACTCACCCCATTACTATATCACTTTCATGGGCATGATCTTGGCCGGGTTAAGTGTGACTTCTCATAGGCTTTCCCACTCGACCATGGTAACCCTTGAAGAAATTTTTTACATTTCAAAACTAAGTCCAGATATCCAGGCTCAAGACTAACTCCATAACAGCAAGACATTACTGGGAATGATTTTATTCAGTAAAGGCCTGGGACCAGAAACTCACCCATTACTATAACACGTTTATGGGCATGATCTTGGCAGGGTTAAGTGTGACTTCTCGTAGGCTTTCTAACTCGACAGTGGTAACCCTGGAAGAAACTTTTAAGCATTCAAAGCCTACGTCCAGACATCCAAGCACACAGACTAACCCCTTAACAGTAACACATTACTGGGCATGATTATATTCAGTAAAGGCCTGGGCCAACAGACTCACCCCATTACTATAAAACTTTTATGGGAATGATCTTGGCCGGTTAAGTGTGACTTCTCTCTTGTAGGCTTTCCCACTCGACCATGGTAACCCTGGAACAAATTTTTAACACTTCAAAACTAAGTCCAGATATCCAGGCTCAAGACTAATCCCTTAACAGCAAGACATTACTGGGAATGACTTTATTCAGTAAAGGCCTGGGACCAGAAACTCACCCATTACTATAACACGTTTATGGGCATGATCTTGGCAGGGTTAAGTGTGACTTCTTCGTAGGCTTTCTAACTCGACAGTGGTAACCCTGGAAGAAACTTTTAAGCATTCAAAGCCTACGTCCAGACATCCAAGCACACAGACTAACCCCTTAACAGTAACACATTACTGGGCATGATTTTATTCAGTAAAGGCCTGGGACGAGAAACTCACCCATTACTATAACACGTTTATGGGCATGATCTTGGCAGGGTTAAGTGTGACTTCTCGTAGGCTTTCTAACTTCGACAGTGGTAACCCTGGAAGAAACTTTTAAGCATTCAAAGCCTACGTCCAGACATCCAAGCACACAGACTAACCCCTTAACAGTAACACATTACTGGGCATGATTTTATTCAGTAAAGGCCTGGGCCAACAGACTTACCCCCATTACTATAAAACTTTTATGGGAATGATCTTGGCCGGGTTAAGTGTGACTTCTCGTGAGGCTTTCCCACTCGACCATGGTAACCCTGGAACAAATTTTTAACACTTCAAAACTAAGTCCAGATATCCAGGCTCAAGACTATCCCCATAACAGCAAGACATTACTGGGCAAGATTTTATTCACTAAAGGCCCTGTATTACGGTTTTCTTTAAGGCATGGGCCAACAAACTCACCCCATTGCTATAACACATTCATGGGCATGATCTTGGCGGGTTAAGTGTGACGTCTTGTAGGTTTTCCCACTCGACCTTGGTAACCCTGGAAGAAATATTGAAGCATTCAAAACCTAAATCCAGACATCCAGGATCACAGACTAACCCCATAACAGTAACACATTACTGGGCATGATTTTATTCAGTAAAGGCCTGGGCCAACAGACTAACCCCATTATTATAAAACTTTTATGGGAATGATCTTGGCCGGGTTAAGTGTGACTTCTCTTAGGTTTTCCCACTATACCATGGTAACACTGGAAGAAATTTTTAAGCGTTCAAAAGCTAAATATAGACATCCAGGCTCACAGACGAACCCCATAACAGTAAACCATTACTGGGCATGATTTTATTCAGTAAAGGCCTGGGCCCGTGGACTCACTCCATTACTATAACACTATCAGGGCATGATCTTGGCCGGGTTAAGTGTGACTTCTCGAGGCTTTCCCATTCGACCATGGTAACCCTGGAAGAAGTTTTTAAGCGTTCAATACCTAAGTCCAGACATCCAGGCGATTTTGGCGGTTTAAGTGCGACTTCTGTAGGCTTTTCCATTCAACCATGGTAACTCTGGAAGAAGTTTTTAAGCATTCAAAACCTAAGTCCAGACATCCAGGCGATATTGGCCGTTTTAAGTGCGACTTCTCGACGCTAATCCACTCGACCATGGTAACCCTGGAACAAATATTGGAACGTTCAAAACCTGCGTCCAGACATCCAGGCTCACAGACTAACCCCATAACAATAACACATTACTGGACATGATTTTATTCAGTAAAGGCCCTGTATTACAGTTTTTTTAAGGCAGCATGGGCCCACAAACCCACCCCATTACTATAATACTTTCATGGGCATGATCTTGGCCGGTTAAGCGTGACTTCTCTTAGGTTTTCCCACTCGACCTTGGTAACCCTGGAAGAAATATTGAAGCATTCAAAACCTAAATCCAGACATCCAGGCTCACAGACTAACCCCATAACAGTAACACATTACTGGGCATGATTTTATTCACTAAAGGCCCTGTATTACACTTTTCTTTAAGGCCTGGGCCCACAAACTCACCCCATTACTATGACACTTTCATGGGCATGATCTTGGCCGGGTTAAGTGTGACTTCTCGTAGGTTTTCCCACTCGACCATGGTAACCCTGGAAGAAATATTGAAGCATTCAAAACCTAAATACAGAAATCCAGGCTCATAGACTAACCCCAAAACAGTTACACATTACTGGGCATGATTTTATTCAGTAAAGGCCTGGGCCCACAGACTCACCCCCATTACTATAACACTATTATTGGCATGATCTTGGCCGGGTTAAGTGTGATTTCTCGTATGCATTCCCACTCGACCATGGTAACCCTGGAAGAAATTTTTTACATTTCAGAACCTAAATCCAGACATCCAGGCACACAGACTAACCCCATAACAGTTACACATTACTGGGCATGATCTTATTCAGTAAAGGGCAGGGCCCACAGACTCACCCCATTACTATAACACCATTATGGGCATGATCTTGGCCTGGTTAAGTGAGACTTCTCGTATGCTTTCCCACTCGACCATGGTAACCCTGGAAGAAATTTTTAACATTTCAAAACCATTTCAAAAGTCCAGATATCCAAGTTCAAGACTATCCCCATAACAGTAACACATTACTAGGAATGAATTTATTCATTAAAGGCCCTGTATTACAGCTTTCCTTAAAGCCTGGACCCACAGACTCACCCCATTACTATATCACTTTCATGGGCAAGATCTTGGCCAGGTTAAGTGTGACTTCTCGTAGGTTTTCCCACTCGACCATGGTAACCCTGGAAGAAATTTTTTACATTTCAAAACCTACATCCAGACATCCAGGATCACAGACTAATCCCAAAACAGTAACACATTACTAGCCATGATTTTATTCAGTAAAGGCCTAGGACCAGAAACTCAAGCCATTACTAAAACGCTTTTATGGGCATGATCTTGGCCGGGTTAAGTGTGACTTCTCGTGAGGCTTTCCCACTCGACCATGGTAACCCTTGAAGAAATTTTTACATTTCAAAAACTAAGTCCAGATATCCAGGCTCAAGACTAACCCCATAACAGCAAGACATTACTGGGAATGATTTTATTCACTAAAGGCCCTGTATTACAGTTTTCTTTAAGGCTTGGGCCCACAAACTCACTCCATTACTATAAAACTATTAGGGGCATGATCTTTGCCGGGATAATTGTGACTTCTCATAGGTTTTCCCACTCGACCATATTAACCCTGGACGAATTTTTTAAGCGTTCAAAAACTAAATCCAGACATCCAGGCTCACAGATTAACCCCATAACAGGAAAACATTACTGGGCATAATTTTATTCACTAAAGGCCCTGTATTACAGCTTTCTTTAAAGCCTGGACCCACAGACTCACCCCATTATTATAACACTTTCATGGGCATGATCTTGGCCGGGTTAAGTGTGACTTCTCGTAGGTTTTCCCACTTGACCATGGTAACCCTGGAACAAATATTTGAGCGTTCAAAACCTACGTCCAAACACCCAGGATCACATACTAATCCCATAACAGTAACACATTACTGGGCATGACTTTATTCAGTAAAGGCCTGGACCCACAAAATCACCCCATTATTACAACAATGTTATGGGCATGATATTGGTCGACTTCTCGTAGGCTTTCCCACTCGACCATGGTAACCCTGGAACAATTATTTGAGCGTTCAAAACCTACGTCCAGACATCCAAGCTCACAGATTAACCCCATAACAATTACACATTACTGGGCATGATTTTACTCAATAAAGGCCCTGTATTACAGTTTTCTTTAAGGCCTGGGTCCACAAACTCAATCCATTATTACAACACTATTATGGGCATGATCTTGGCCGGGTTAAGTGTGACTTCTCGTAGGCTTTCTTACTAGACCATGGTAACCCTGGAAGAAACTTTTAGGCATTCAAAACCTACGTCCAGACATCCAAGCACACAGACTAACCCCTTAACAGTAACACATTACTGGGCATGATTTTATTCAGTAAAGGCCTGGGCCCGTAGACTCACTCCATTACTATAACACTATTAGGGGCATGATCTTGGCGGGTTAAGTGTGACTTCTCGTAGGCTTTCCCATTCAACCATGGTAACCCTGGAAGAAGTTTTTAAGCGTTCAATACCTAAGTCCAGACATCCAGGCGATTTTGGCCGGTTTAAGTGCGACTTCTCGACGCTAATCCACTCGACCATGGTAACCCTGGAACAAATATTTGAACGTTCAAAACCTACGTCCAGACATCCAGGCTCACAGACTAACCACATAACAATAACACATTACTGGGCATGATTTTATTCACTAAAGGCCCAGTATTACAGTTTTCTTAAAGGCCTGGGCCCACAAACTCACCCCATTACTATGACACTTTCATGGGCATGATCTTGGCCGGTTAAGTGTGACTTCTCGTAGGTTTTCCCACTCGACCATGGTAACCCTGGAAGAAATTTTTTGAATTATTCAAAACCTAAATCCAGAAATCCAGGCTCACAGACTAACCCCAAAACAGTTACACATTACTGGGCATGATTTTATTCAGTAAAGGCCTGGGCCACAGACTCACCCCATTATTATAACACTATTATGGGCATGATCTTGGCCGGGTTAAGTGTGAATTCTCGTATGCATTCACACTCGACCATGGTAACCCTGGAAGAAATATTGAAGCATTCAAAACCTAAATCCAGACATCCAGGCTCACAGACTAACCCTATAACAGTATCACATTACTGGGCATGATTTTATTCAGTAAAGGCCTGGGCCCACAGACTCACCCCATTACTGTAACAGGCGATATCTTGGCCCAAGTTAAGTGACTTCTCGTAGGCTTTCCTACTCGACCATGGTAACCCTGGAAGAAATTTTTGCGTTCAAAACCTAAATCCAGACATCCAGGCTCACAGACTAACCCAATAACAGTAACATTTTACTGGGCATGATTTTATTCAGTAAAGGCCTGGGCCCACAAACTCACCCCATTACTATAACACTTTCATGAGCATGATCTTGGCTGGGTTAAGTGTGACCTCTCGTAGGTTTTCCTCTCAACCATGGTAACCCTGGAACAAATATTTGAGCGCTCAAAACATACGTCCAGACATCCAGGCTCACAGACTAACCCAATAACAGTAACATGTTACTGGGCATGATTTTATTCAGTAAAGGCCTGGGCCCACAAACTCACCCCATTACTATAACACTTTCATGAGCATGATCTTTGCCGGGTTAAGTGTGACCTCTCGTAGGTTTTCCCTCTCAACCATGGTAACCCTGGAACAAATATTTGAGCGTTCAAAACATACGTCCAGACATCCAGGATCACAGACTAATCCCATAACAGTAACACATTACTGGGCATGATTTTATTCAGTAAAGGCCTGGTCCCACAAACTCACCCCATTATTACAACACTATTATGGGCATGATCTTGGTCAACTTAAGTGAGACTTCTCGTATGCTTTCCCACTCGACCATGGTAAACCTGGTACAAATATTTGAGCGTTCAAAACCTACATCCAGACATCCTGGCTCACAGATTAACCCCATAACAACTACACATTACTGCGTATGACTTTATTCAGTAAAGGCCTGGGACCAGAAACTCAACCCATTACTATAACACTTTTATAGGCATGATCTTGGCCGGTTAAGTGTGACTTCTCGTAGGCTTTCTTACTCGACCATGGTAACCCTGGAAGAAATATTGAAGCATTCAAAACCTAAATCCAAACATCCAGGCTCACAGACTAACCCCATATCAGTTACACATTACTGGGCATGTTTTTATTCAGTAAAGGCCTGGGCTCACAGACTCACCCCATTACTATAAAATTTTTATGGGAATGACCTTGGCCGGGTTAAGTGTGACTTCTCATAGGCTTTCCCACTCGACAATGGTAACCCTGGAAGAAATTTTTAAGCGTTCAAAACCTAAATCTAGACATCCAGGCTCACAAACTAACCCCATAACAATAACACATTACTGGGCATGATTTTATTCAGTAAAGGCCTGGGCCCACAGACTCACTCCATTACTATAACACTATTAGGGGCATGATCTTGGCCGGGTTAAGTTTGACTTCTCGTAGGCTTTCCCAATCGACTCATGGTAACCCTGGAAGAAATTTTAAGCGTTCAAAACCTACGTCCAGACATCCAGGCTCACAGACTAACCCCATAACAGCTACACATTACTGCGTATGACTTTATTCTGTACAGGCCTGGGCCCAGAAACTCAACCCATTAATATAACACTTCTTTTATAGGCATGATCTTGCTCATGTGTTAAGTCTGACTTCTCGTAGGCTTTCTACTCGAATTACGGTAACCCTGGAACAAATATTTGAACGCTCAAAACCTACGCGAGACATTCAGTAAGGGCTCCTTTATTACAGTTTCTTTTAAGGCCTACCCACAAAGTCACCCCATTACTATGACACTTTACGGGCATGAGGCTGGTTAAGTGTGACTTCTCTAGGTTTTTCCACTGCACCATGGTGACCCTGGAAGAAATTTTTGCCGCTCAAAACCTAAGTCCAGACATCTAGCGCTTCCATCCAGGCGATATTTGCCGGTTTATGCGACGGATGCTAATCCACCCGACCATGGTAACCCTGGAACAAATTTTTAAGCGCTCAAACCTAGATCCAGACATCCAGGCTCACAGATTCAATCCCATAACAGTAACACACATTGGGCATGATTTTATTCAGTAAAAGCCCTGGGCCCACAGACTCACCCCATTATTATAACAGGCGTGACCTTGGCCGGGTTAAGTGTGACTTCTAGGGCTTTCCACTCGACCATGGTAACCTCCTGGAAGAAATTTCTTAGGCGTTCAAAACCTAGATCCAGACACATCCAGGCTCACAGACTGCCCATAACAATAAATACATTACTGGGCATGATTTTATTCAGTAAAGCTCTGGTCCAGACTCACCCCATTATTATGGGCCACAGGTATGATCTTGGCCGGGTTAAGTGTGACTTCTCGTAGGCTTCCACTTGACCATGGTAACCCTGAAAGAAATTTTTAAGGGTTCAAAACCTAACCAGACATCCAGGCCTGTTACAGACTAACTCCAATAATAACAGTAACACATTACTGGGTATGATTTTATTCAGTAAAGGCCTGCCTACAAACTCACATTAATACAACACTATTATGGGGCATGATCTTGGCCAGTTAAGTGTGACTTCTCGAGGGCTTCATCACCATGGTAACCCTGGAAGAAACTTTTAAGCATTAAAACCTGCGTCCAGACATCCAAGCACACAGACTAACCCCTTAACAGTATCACACATTGGCATGATTTATTCAGTGTGCTGGGCCTGGGCCAACAGATTCACCCCATTACTATAAAACTTTTATATGAATGATCTTGGTCAAGGCGTGACTGTAGGTTTTCCCACTGACCATGGTAACCCTGAAGAAGCGCGCGGCCTGGAAACTCACTTCAGACATCCAGGCGATATTGGCCGGGTTAAGGTGACTGAGGTTTTCCCACTTGACCATGGTAACCTGGAAGAAATATTTGAGCTGCTCAAACCTACCTCCAGACACCCAGGATCACAGACTAATCCTATGCAACAGTAACACATTGGGCATGATTTTTATTCATAAAGGCCTGGGCTCACAAACCCACCCATTATTACAACACTACAGGCATGATCTTGGCAGGGTTAAGCGTGACTGTGAGGCTTTACCTGACAACGTAACCCTGAAGAAACTTCTTACATCGTGCTTTCCACGTCCAGACATCCAAGCACACAAATCCAAACCCCAACAGTAACACATTACTTGGCATGATTTATTCAGTAAAAGTCCCGGCCAACATATCACCCTATTACTATAAAACTTTTATGGGAAATGATCTTGGCTGGTTATGTGACTTCAGAGGCTTTCCACTGACCATAAAATCTGGAACAAATATTTAGACGCTCAAACTCACGCCAGACACCCAGGCTCACAGGACTAACCCCATAACAGTTATGCACAATGTAAGACTGTCTTAGTAGGGCCTGAACCTACAGACTCACCCCATTAGTACAGGCTATGGGGGCATCTTGGCAGGGTTATGTGACTTCTCGCAGGCTTTCCCACTCACTCATGGTAACCTGGAACAACATTTAGATTTTCAAAATCTACGCCAAGACATCCAGGCTCACAGATCAACTTGCTAACAGCACATTACTGGGCATGATTTTATTCAGTAAAGGCCTGAACCTACAGATTCACCCCATTACTTATACCACTATTATGGGCATGATTCCATTGTTATGTGACTTCGATGTTTACACTCACCATGGTAACTCCTGGAAGAAGACATTGAAGCATCCAACACTAAATCCAGACATCCAGGTTCATAGACTAAACTCATAACAATTACATTATCAAAATACTACCCAGCAAAGGCCCTGTATTACAGTTTTCTTTAAGGCCTGAGCCCACAAACTCAATCCATTATTATAACACTTTATAAAACGATCTTGCAGGGTTATGACTTCTCGTGGCTTTCTACTCAACAATGGTAATAATGTAAAATTGGAAGAAATTTTTGCCGCTCAAAACCTAAGTCCAGACATCCAGGCGATATTGGCTTGCCGGCGGCGTACTCGGACGCTAAACTCCACTCGACCATGGTAACTCCAGAACAAACATTTGAACTCAAAACCTACGCCCAGACATCCAGGATCACAGACTAATCCTACACAGTAATACATTACTGGGCATGATTTATTCAGCAAAGGCCTGGGCCTACAAACTAACCCTCATTACTATAACACTATTATTGGTAATGATCTGGCCTAAGGCGATTGCATGCATTCCCACTGACCATGGTAACTCCCAAGAAACTTCTTGCCGTTCAAACCTGTGATCCAGACATCCAGGCCCAAGACTATCCCAAAACAGCAAGACATTACTGGGTACAAAGATTTTATAGAGTAAAGGCCTGGCCTACAGACTCACCCTCTAATACTATAACACTATTATGGGCATGATATTGTCCTGCTATGTGACTTCTCGTATGCTTTCCCACTCCGACCATGGTAACCCTGAAGAAGCCATTGAAGCATTCAAACCTAAATCCAGACATCCAGGATCATGACTAACTCTACAACAGCAATATTACTGGGCATGATCTTATTCAATAAAGGGCAGGGCCTACAGATCACCCCATTACTATAACACTATGGGCATGATTAAGTGGACTTCTCGCATGCTTTCCACCTGACCATGGCAACTCTGGAACAAATACTTGAGCTGCCCAAAACTCACGCCCACACTCCAGGATCACATATCAATCCCACAGTAACACATTACTGGGCATGACTTTTTATTCAGTAAAGGCCTGGGCCCACAAACTCACCTCCCATTAATATTACAACAATGTTATGGGCATGATATTTGGCTCGACTTCGAGGCTTTCCCACTGACCATGGTAACCTGGAACAAGTATTTGAGCTGCTCAAAACCTACGCTCCAGACATCCAAGCTCACAGATTAACCCCATAACAGCTACACATTACTGCGATGACTTATTCAGTAAAGGCCTGGGACCAGAAACTCAACCCATTACTATAACACTTATCGCATGATCCGTCAGGGTTAAGCGGACTTCTCGTAGGCTTTTACCTGACAAACGTAACTCCTGGAAGAAAATTTTAAGCATTCAACGCCACGCCCATAGACATCCAAGCACACAAACTAAACCTCCAATAGTAAATAATACTTGGCATGATTTTATTCAGTAAAGTCCTGGGCTGTCAGACTCACCCTCTATTGTCAAACACTATTATGGCAAGGATATTGTCCGGTTATGTGTGATCAGATGTTTTCCCACTCCGACCTCATGCAACCCTGGAAGAAATATTAGCATTCAAAACCCAAATCCAGACATCCAGGATCATGTGATCAACCCCATAACAGTTGCACACATTGGGCATGATCTTATTCAATAAAATGGCAGGGCCTACAGACTCACCTCATTACTATAACAACACCATTATGGGCATGATCTTGGCCTGGTTAAGTGAGACTTCTCGTATGCTTTCCCACTCACCATGGTAACTCTGGAAGAAATTTTTAACACCCAAAATCCAAGTCCAGATATCCAAGTTCAAGACTACTCCCATAACTGTAACATTACTAGGAATGAATTCTATTCATTAAAGGCCCTGTATTACAGCTGTAAAGCCTGACTCCACAGACTCACCCACATTACTATATCACTTTCAGGCATGATCTGACCGGTTAAGTGTGACCTCTCGTAGGTTTTCCCACTCGACTACGGTAACCCTGGAATACATTTTTGAGCGTTCAAAACCTACATCCAGACATCCAGGATCACAGACTAATCCCAAAACAGTAACACATTACTGGCCATGATTTTATTCAGTAGCTGCCTAGGACCAGAAACTCAAGCCATTAGCTAAAACGCTTTTATGGGTGAATATGATCTTGCCGGGTTATGTGACTTCGTAGGCTTTCTCCCCACTCCTACTCATGTTAACTCCTTGGAGAAATTTCTTTTACATTTCAAAAACTAAGTCCAGATATCCAGGCTCAAGACTAACCCCATAACAGCAAAGACATTACTGCTGGGAATGATTTTATCTACTAAATCTTATATTACAGTTTCTCTTTAAGGCTTGGGGCCTACAAACTCACTCCATTACTATAAAACTATTAGGCATGATCTTGGCCGATAATGTGACTTCTCATAGGTTTTCCCACTGACCATATTAACCTCTGGACGAATTTTTTAAGCGCTCAAAACTAAACCAGACATCCAGGCTCACAGATTAACCCCATAACAGGAAAAAACATTGGGCATGATTTTATTCACTAAAGGCCCTGTATTACAGCTTTCTTTAAAGCCTGACCCAGACTCACCTCATTTTTATAACACTTTCATGGGCATGATCTTGGCCGGGTTATGTGACTTCTCGTATGCTTTCCCACTCCTAATTATGGTAACTCCTGAACAAATATTTGACGCTCAAAACCTACACCAGACACCTCATGATCACGTATCAATCCCATAACAGTAACACACACTGGGCATGACTTTATTCAGTAAAGGCCTGGGGCCTACAAACTCACCCTATTATTACAAATAATGTTATGGGCATGATATTGGTCGACTTCCTCGTAGGCTTTCCCACCACCTCATGGTAACTCCTGGAACAATTATTTGAGCGCTCAAAACCCACGCCCAGACATCCAAGCTCACAGATTAACCCCATAACAGCTGCTGGGCTAATAATGCATGACCTTTATTCAGTAGCTGCCTGGGACCAGAAACTCAACCTAATACTATAACACTTTATGGGGCATGATCTTGTCAGGGTTGCGGACTTTGCAGGCTTTCTTACCTGACAATGGTAACTCCTGGAAGAAATGTAATTTAAGCATTCAAAGCCTACGTCCAGACATCAAACACACAAACTAAACCCTTAATAATAACACACATTTGGCATGATTTATTCATAAAGTCCTACAACAGGACTACCCAATTACTATAAAACTATTATGGGCATGATCTTGGCTGCTAAGTGTGACTCGTATGCTTTCCCACTCGACCATGGTAACCTCTGGAACAAAGATTTAGACGCCCAAAACCTAACCAGACATCCAGGTTCACAGACTAACCCCCATAACAATTACACATTACTGGGCATGATTTTACTCCAAAAAGGCCCTGTATTACAGTTTTCTTTAAGGCCTGGTCTACAACTCAACCCATTACTATAACACACTTTTTATGGGCATGATCTTGGCAGGGCTAAGTGTGACTTGTTGTAGGCTTTCTTACTCAACAATGGTAACTCTAAGAAACTTTTTACATTCAAAGCCTACGCCCAGACATCCAAGCACACAGACTAACCCTCAATAGTGTACATTACTGGGCATAATTTTATTCAGCAAAGGCCTGGGCCCACACCACCTCCCATTATTACAACACTATGAGCATGATCTTGGCCGGTTAAGTGTGACTGTAGGGCTTTCTTATCCACCATGGTAACCCTGAAGAAGAAACCTTTAGGCATTCAAAACTTCCACGTCCAGAACATCCAAGCACACAGACTAACCCCTTAACAGTAACACATTACTGGGCATGATTTTATTCAGTAAAGGCCTGGGCCCGAGACTCACTCCATTACTATAACACTATTAGGGCATGATCTTGGCCGGTTAAGGTGACTTCGTAGGCTTTCCCATTCCACCACATGGTAACTCCTGGAACAACATTTAGACGTTCAAAACTCTAAATCCAGACATCCAGGTTCACAGACTAACCCCATAACAATTACATTACTGGGCATGATTTTACTCAAAAGGCCTCTGTATTACAGTTTTCTTTAAGGCCTGGGTCCACAAACTCAACCTATTACTATAACACTTTTTATGGGCATGATCTGGCAGGTTAAGCGTGGACTTGTTGTAGGCTTCTCTTACTCAACAATGGTAACCCTGGAAGAAACTTCTTTAAGCATCTGGGCTTCACAACCAGACATCCAAGCACACAGACTAACCTCTCTTTATTAGTAACACATTACTGGGCATAATTTTATTCAGTAAAGGCCTGGGCCCACACCACCCATTATTACAACACACTACATGAGTACATCTTGGCCGGTTAAGTGTGACTTCTCGTAGGCTTTCTTATCACTCATGGTAACCCTGAAGAAACCTTAGGCATTCAAAACCTACGTCCAGACATCCAAGCACACAGACTAACCCCTTAACAAAATACACATTGGGCATGATTTTATTCAGTAAAGGCCTGCCCGTAGACTCACTCCATTACTATAACACTATTAGGGGTACGATCTTGGCCGTTAAGTGTGACTTCTCAGAGGCTTTCCCATTCCACCATGGTAACTCCTGGAAGAAGTTTTTAAGCGTTCAATACCGCAGTCTAGACATCCAGGCGATTTTGGTCGGTTTAGCGACTTCTCGACGCTTAATCCATCGACCATGGTAACTCCTGGAACAACATTTGAACGCTCAAAACCTACGCCCAGACATCCAGGCTCAGCATACTAACCCCATAACAATAACACATTACTGGGCATGATTTTATTCACTAAAGGCCCAGTATTACAGTTTTCTTAAAGGCCTGGCCTACAACTCACCCCATTACTATGACAGTTTCATGGGCATGATCTTGGCCGGTTAAGTGTGACTGTGAGGGTTTTCCCACCTGACCATGGTAACTCCTGGAAGAAATTTTGAAGCATTCAAAACCTAAATCGAGACATCCAGGCTCACAGACTAAACCACACAACAGTATCACATTACTGGCATGATTTTATTCAGTAAAGGCCTCCAAGCGCACAGACTCACCCCATTACTGCACACTATTATTGGCATGATTCGGCCGGGTTATTATGTGACTTCCTCAGGCTTTCCACTCGACCATGGTAACCTCTGAAGAAATTCTTTTACACTTCAAAAACTAAGTCCAGATATCCAGGCCTTAAGACTAACTTCTACAACAGCAAGACATTACTGGGAATGATTTGGTCCAGTAAAGGCCTGGGACCAGAAACTCACCCATTACTATAACACGTTTATGGGCATGATCTTGCAGGGTTAAGCGTGACTCTCATAGGCTTTACTCATACAGTGGTAACTCCTGGAAGAAACTTTAAGCATTCAAAGCCTACGTCCAGACATCCAAGCAATACAGACTAACCCCTTAACAGTAACACATTACTGGGTATGATTTTATTCAGTAAATGCCTGGGCCAACAAACCCACCATTACTATAAAACTTTTTATGGAACATCTGGCAGGTTAAGTGTGACTTCTCGTGAGGGCTTTCCCACTGACCATGTAACCCTGAAGAAATATTGAAGCATTCAAAACCTAAACTAGAAATCCAGGCTCACAGATCAATCTCATAACAGTAACACATTACTGGACAAGATTTTATTCAGTAAAGGCCTGGGCCCACAGACTCATCCCATTACTATACACTATTATGGGCATGATCTCGGCCGGTTATATGTGACTTCTGGTATGCTTTCCTGACCATGGTAAACCTTCTGGAACAAATATTGAAGCTATTCAAAGCCTACGTCCAGACATCCAAACACCCAGACTAACCCTTTAACAGTAACACATTACTGGGCATGATTTTATTCAGTAAAAGCCCTGTATTACAGATTTTTTTAAGGCCTGGACCCACAAACCCAACCCATTACTATAAAACTTTCATGGGGAATGATCTTGGCCGGTTAGTGTGACTTCGTAGGCTTTCCCACTGACCATGGTAACCCTTGAAGAAATTCTTTACATTTCAAAAACTAAGTCCAGATATCCAGGCTCAAGACTAACCCCATAACAGCAAGACATTACTGGAATGATTTTATTCAGTAAAGGCCTGGGACCAGAAACTCACCCATTACTATAACACGTTTATGGGCAAGGATCTTGCAGGGTTATGTGACTTCTCGTAGGCTTTCTAACTCGACAGTGGTAACCCTGGAAGAAACTATTAAGCATTCAAAGCCTACGCTCCAGACATCCACGCACACAGACTAACCCCTTAACAGTAAAACACATTGGGCATGATTTTATTCAGTAAAGGCCTGGGCCAACAGACTCACCCCATTACTATAAAACTTTTATGGGAATGATCTTGGCCGGGTTTAGTGTGACTTCTCGTAGGCTTTCCCACTCGACCATGGTAACCCTGGAACAAATTCTTCCACACTTCAAAACTAAGTTCAGATATCCAGGCTCAAGACTAACTCCATAACAGCAAGACATTACTGGGAATGATTTTATTCAGTAAAGGCCTGGGACCAGAAACTCACCCATTACTATAACATGTTTATGGGCATGATCTTGGCAGGGTTAAGCGTGACTTCTCGAGAGGCTTTCTCACTCGACAGTGGTAACCCTGAAGAAACTATTAAGCATTCAAAGCCTACGTCCAGACATACAAGCACACAGACTAACCCCTTAACAGTAACACTCTACTGGGCATGACTTTTTATTCAGTAAAGGCCTCCAATAACAGACTCACCCCATTACTATAAAACTTTTATGGAATGATCTTGGCCGGGTTAAGTGTGACTTCTCGTAGGCTTTCCCACTCGACCATGGTAACCCTTGAAGAAATTTTTACATTTCAAAACTAAGTCCAGATATCCAGGCTTACAGTCTAACCCCATAACAGTAACACATTACTGGGTATGATTTTATTCAGTAAAGCCCTGGGCCCACAGACTCACCCCATTACTATAACAGGAGTGATCTTGGCCGGTTAAGTGTGACTTCTCGTAGGCTTTCCCACTCGACCATAGTAACCCTGGAAGAAGTTTTTAAGCATTCAAAACCTACGCACAGACATCCAGGCGATATTGGCCAGTTTTAAGTGCAACTTCTCTCGACGCTAATCCACTCCGACTATGGTAACCCTGGAACAAATATTGGAACGTTTAAAACTCTGGCCCAGACATCCAGGCTCACAGACTAACCCCATAACAATAACACATTACTGGACATGATTTTATTCAGTAAAGACCTGTATTACAGTAGTTTTTAAGGCATGGGCCCACAAAACCCACCCCATTACTATAATACTTTCTTGGGCATGATCTTGGCCGGGTTAAGCGTGACTCTCTTAGATTTTCCCACTTGACCTTGGTAACCCCTGGAAGAAATATTGAAGCATTCAAAACCTAAATCCAGACATCCAGGCTGGCTCATAGACTAACCCCAAAAACAGTTACACATTACTGGGCATGATTTTATTCAGTAAAGGCCTGGGCCCACAGACTCACCCCATTACTATAACACTATTATTGGCATGATCTTGGCCGGGTTAAGTGTGATTTCTGATGCATTCCCCACTCGACCATGGTAACCCTGGAAGAAATTTTTAACATTTCAAATACTAAGTCCAGATATCCAGGCCTAAGACTATCCCCAAAACAGCAAGACATTACTGGGCATGATTTTTATAGAGTAAAGGCCTGGGCCCACAGACTCACCCCATTACTATAACACTATTATGGGCATGATATTGTCGGGGTTAAGTGTGACTTCTGTGATGCTTTCCCACTCGACCATGGTAACCCTGGAAGAAATATTGAAGCATTCAAAACCTAAATCCAGACATCCAGGCTTACAGACTAACCCCATAACAGTTAAGTGCACATTACTGGGCATGATCTTATTCAGTAAAGGGCAGGGCCCACAGACTCACCCCCATTTCTATAACACCATTATGGGCATGATCTTGGCCTGCTAAGGAGACTTCTCAGATGCTTTCCCACTCCACCATGGTAACTCCTGGAAGAAATTTTTAACATTTCAAAACTAAGTCCAGATATCCAAGTTCAAGACTTGATCCTATAACAGTAAATAAATTACTAGGAATGAATTTATTCATTAAAGGCCCTGTATTACAGCTTTCCTTAAAGCCTGGACCCACAGACTCACCCCATTACTATATCACTTTCATGTGCATGATCTTGTCCAAGTTATGTGACTTCTCATAGGCTTTCCCACTCGACCATGGTAACCCTTGAAGAAATTTTTTACATTTCAAAAACTAAGTCCAGATATCCAGGCTCAAGACTAACTTCATAACAGCAAGACATTACTGGGAATGATTTTATTCAGTAAAGGCCTGGGACCAGAAACTCACCCATTACTATAACACGTTTACGGGCATGATCTTGGCAGGGTTAGCGTGACTTCTCGTAGGCTTTCTTACTCGACAGTGGTAACCCTGGAAGAAACTATTACATTCAAAGCCTACGTCCAGACATCCAAGCACACAGATTAACCCTTAACAGTAACACATTACTGGGCATGATTTTATTCAGTAAAGTCCTGGGCCAACAGACTCACCCCATTACTATAAAACTTTTATGGGAATGATCTTGGCCAGGTTAAGTGTGACTTCTCCGTAGGCTTCTCCCACTCAACCATGGTATGCCTGGAAGAAATATTGAAGCATTCATAACTTGGCATCCAGGTTCACAGACAAACCCCATAACAATTACATACTACTGCGCATGATTTTACTCAGTAAAAGCCCTGTATTACAGTTTTCTTTAAGGCCTGGAACCACAAACTCAACCCATTACTATAACACTTTTATGGGAATGATCTTGGCCGGGTAAGTGTGACTTCTCGTAGGCTTTCCCACTCGACCATGGTAAACCTGGAACAAATTTTTAACACTTCAAAACTAAGTCCAGATATCCAGGCTCAAAACTAAATCCATAACAGCAAGACATTACTGGGAATGATTTTATTCAGTAAAGGCCTGGGACCAGAAACTCACCCATTACTATAACACGTTTATGGGCATGATCTTGGCAGGGTTAGTGTGACTTCTCGTAGGCTTTCTAACTCGACAGTGGTAACCCTGGAAGAAACTTTAAGCATTCAAAGCCTACGTCCAGACATCCAAGCACACAGACTAACCCCCTTAACAGTAACACATTACTGGGCAGCATGATTTATTCAGTAAAGGCCTGGGCCAACAGACTCACCCCATTACTATAAAACTTTTATGGGGAATGATCTTGGCCGGGTTATGTGACTTCTCGTAGGCTTTCCCACTCGACCATGGTAACCCTGGAACAAATTTTTAACACTTCAAAAACTAAGTCCAGATATCCAGGCTCAAGACTAACTCCATAACAGCAAGACATTACTGGGAATGATTTTATTCAGTAAAGGCCTGGGACCAGAAACTCACCCACTACTATAACATGTTTATGGGCATGATCTTGGCAGGGTTAAGCGTGACTTCTCGTAGGCTTTCTTACTCGACAGTGGTAACCCTGGAAGAAACTATTACATTCAAAGCCTACGCCCAGACATCCAAGCACACAGACTAACCTCTTAACAGCAAGACATTACTGGGAATGACTTTATTCAGTAAAGGCCTGGGACCAGAAACTCACCCATTACTATAACACTTTTATGGGCATGATCTTGGTCGGGGTTAAGCGTGACTTCTTGTAGGTTTTCCCACTTTGACCATGGTAACCCTGGAAGAAATTTTTAAACGTATAAAACCTAAATCCAGACATCCAGGCTCACAGACTAAACCTACTAACAGTAATACATTAGTGGGCATGATTTTATTCAATAAAGGCCTGGGCCTACAAACTCACCCCAGTATTACAACACTGTTATGAGCATGAACTTGGCTGGGTTAAGAGTGACTTCTCTGTAGGCTTTTACTCGACCATGGTAACTCCTGGAAGAAACTTTTTAAGCATTCAAAACCTACGCCCAGACATCCAAACACACAGACTAACCCCTTAACAGTAACACATTACTGGACATGATTTTATTCAGTAAAGGTCTGGGCCCGCAGACTCACTCCATTACTAAAACACTATTAGGGGCATGATCTTGGCCGGGTTAAGTGTGACTTCGTAGGTTTTTCCACTTGACCATGGTAACCCTGGAACAAATATTTGAGCATTTAAAACCTACGTCCAGACATCCAGGATCACAGACTAATCCCATAACAGTAAATACATTACTAGGCATGATTTTATTCAGTAAAGGCCTGGGCTCACAAACTCACCCCATTATTACAACACTATTATGGGCATGATCTTGGTCGACTTAAGTGAGACTTCTCGTAGGTTTTCCCACTTGACCATGGTAACCTGGAAGAAACTTAAGCATTCAAAGCCTATGTCCAAACATCCAGGTTCACAGACTAACCCCATAACAATTACACATTACTGGGCATGATTTTACTCAGTAAAGGTCCTGTATTACAGTTTTTTTAAGGCCTGGGCCCACAAACTCAACCCATTACTATAACACTTTTTATGGGCATGATCTTGGCAGGGTTAAGCGTGACTTGTCGTGAGGCTTTCTTACTCAACAATGATAACCCTGGAAGAAATTTTTAAGCTTTCAAAACCTAAATCTAGACATCCAGGCTCACAGACGAACCTCATAACAGTAACACAATACTGGACATGATTTTATTCAGCAAAGGCCGGGGCCCACAGATTCACTCCATTACTATAACACTATTAGTGGCATGATCTTGGCCGGGTTAAGTGTGACTTCTGGTATGCTTTCCCACTGACCATGGTAACCCTGTAAGAAATATTGAAGCATTCAAAACTTACATCCAGGTTCACAGACTAACCCCATAACAATTACACATTACTGGGCATGATTTTATTTACTAAAGGCCCTGTATTACAGTTTTCTTTAAGGCCTGGGCCCACAAACTCACCCCATTACTATGACACTTTCATGGGAATGATCTTGGCTGGGTTAAGTGTGACTTCCTCGTAGGTTTTCCCACTGACCATGGTAACCCTGGAAGAAATATTGAAGCATTCAAAACCTAAATCCAAACATCCAGGCTCACAGACTAACTCCATAACAGCTACACATTTACTGGGCATGATTTTGTTCAGTAAAGGCCTGGGCCCACAGACTCACCCCATTACTATAACACTATTATGGGGCATGATCTTGGCCGGGTTAAGTGTCACTTCTGACGCTTTCCCACTCGACTCATGGTAACCCTGGAAGAAATTTTTAACATTTCAAAAACTAAGTCCAGATATCCAGGCTCAAGACTATCCCCATAACAGCAAGACATTACTGGGCATGATTTTATTCTGTAAAGGCCTGGGCCCACAGACTCATCCCATTACTATAACACTATTATGGGCATGATCTTGGCCGGGTTAAGTGTGACTTCTGGCATGCTTTCCCACTCAACCATGGTATCCCTGGAAGAAGTTTTTAAGCGTTCAAAACTTACATCCAGACATCCAGGTTAACAGACTAACCCCATAACAATTACATTACTGGGCATGCTTTTTACTCAGTAAAAGCCCTGTATTACAGTTTTCTTTAAGGCCTGGACCCACAAACTCAACCCATTACTATAACACATTCATGGGCATGATCTTGGCCGGGTTAAGTGACATCTCAGATATGCTTTCCCACTGACCATGGTAACCTCTGGAAGAAATTTTTAACATTTCAAAAACTAAGGCCAGATATCCAGGCTCAAGACTATCCCCACAACAGCAAGACATTACTGGGCATGATTTTTATTCAGTAAAGGCCCTGTATTACGGTTTTCTTTAAGGCATGGGCCAACAAACTCACCCCATTACTATAATACATTTCATGGGCATGATCTTGGCGGGTTAAGTGTGACGTCTGTAGGTTTTCCCACTCGACCATGGTAACCCTGGAAGAAATATTGAAGCATTCAAAACCTAAATCCAGACATCCAGGCTCACAGACTAACTCCAATAACAGTAACACATTACTGGGCATGATTTTATTCAGTAAAGGCCTAGGCCCACAAACTCAACCCATTATTACAACACTATTATGGGCATGATCTTGGCCGGGTTAAGTGTGACTTCTCGTAGGCTTTCTTACTCGACCATGGTAACCCTGGAAGAAACTTTTAAGCGTTCAAAACCTAGATGCAGACATCCAGGCTCACAGACTAACCCCATAACAGTACAACACATTACTGGGCATGATTTTATTCAGTAAAGCCTGGGCCCACAGACTCACTCCCCATTACTATAACAGGCGTGATCTTGGTCGGGTTAAGTGTGACTTCTCGTAGGCTTTCCCACTCGACCATGGTAACCCTAGAAGAAGTTTTTAAGCGTTCAAAACCTACGCCCAGACATCCAGGCTCACAGACTAACCCCATAACAGTAACACATTACTGGGCATGATTTTATTCAGTAAAGCCCTGGGCCCACAGACTCAACCCATTACTATAACAGGCGTGATTTTGGCCGGGTTAAGTGTGACTTCTCGTAGGCTTTCCCACTCGACCATGGTAACCCTGGAAGAAGTTTTTAAGCGTTCAAAAACCTACGCCCAGACATCCAGGCGATATTGGCCAGTTTAAGTGCGACTTCTCGGACGCTAATCCACTCGACCATGGTAACCCTGGAACAAATATTTGAACGCTCAAAACCTACGCCGAGACATCCAGGCTCACAGACTAACCCCATAACAGTAACACATTACGGGGCATGATTTTATTCAGTAAGGGCCCTGTATTACAGTTTACTTTAAGGCCTGGGCCCACAAACTCACCCATTACTATGACACTTTAATGGGCATGATCTTGGCCGGGTTAAGTGTGACTTCTGGTAGGTTTTTCCACTCGACCATGGTGACCCTGGAAGAAGTTTTTAAGCGTTCAAAACCTAAGTCCAGACATCTAGGCGCTTCATCCAGGTGATATTTGCCGGTTTAAGTGCGACTTCTCGGACGCTAATCCACTCGACCATGGTAACCCTGGAACAAATTTTTAAGCCGTTCAAAACCTAGATCTAGACATTCAGGCTCACAGAGTAACCCCATAACAGTAACAGATTACTAAGCATGATTTTATTCAGTAAAGGCCTGGGCCCACAGACTCACTCCATTACTTTAACACTATTAGGGGCATGATTTTGGCCGGGTTAATGTGACTTCTAGAGGCTTTCCCACTCGACCATGGTGACCCTGGAAGAAATTTTTAAGCGTTCAAAACCTAAGTCCAGACATCTAGGCGCTTCATCCAGGCGATATTTGCCGGTTTAAGTGCGACTTCTCGGATGCTAATCCACTCGACCATGGTAACCCTGGAACAAATTTTTGCCGTTCAAAACCAAGATCCAGACATCCAGACTCACAGACTAACCCCTCTTAACAGTAACACATTACTGGGCATGATTTTATTCAGTAAAGGCCTGGGCCCACAGACTCACTCCATTACTTTAACACTATTAGGGGCATGATCTTGGTCGGTTAAGTGTGACTTCTCGTAGGCTTTCCCACTCGCACCATGGTAACCCTGGAAGAAGTTTTTAAAGCGTTCAAAACCTACGCCCAGACATCCAGGCGATATTGGCCAGTTTAAGCTGCGACTTCTCGGACGCTAATCCACTCGACCATGGTAACACTGGAACAAATATTTGAACGTTCAAAACCTACGTCGAGACATCCAGGCTCACAGACTAACCCCATAACAGTAACACATTACGGGGCATGATTTTATTCAGTAAGGGCCCTGTATTACAGTTTTCTTTAAGGCCTGGGCCCACAAACTCACCCCATTACTATGACACTTTAATGGGCATGATCTTGGCGGGTTATGTGACTTCTCGTAGGTTTTTCCACTCGACCATGGTAACCCTTGAAGAAATTTTTTACATTTCAAAAACTAAGTCCAGATATCCAGGCTCAAGACTAACCCCATAACAGCAAGACATTACTGGGAATGATTTTATTCAGTAAAGGCCTCGTACCAGAAACTCACCCATTACTATAACACGTTTATGGGCATGATCTTGTCAAGGTTAAGCATGACTTCTCGTAGGCTTTCTTACTCGACAGTGGTAACCCTGGAAGAAACTTTTAAGCATTCAAAGCCTACGTCCAGACATCCAAACACCCAGACTAACCCCTTAACAGTAACACATTACTGGGCATGATTTTATTCAGTAAAGGCCTGGGCCAACAGACTCACTCCATTATTATAAAACTTTTATGGGAATGATCTTGGCCGGGTTAAGTGTGACTTCTGTAGGCTTTCCCACTCCACCATGGTAACCCTGGAAGAAATTTTTAACACTTCAAAAACTAAGTCCAGATATCCAGGCTCAAGACTAACCCAATAACAGCAAGACATTACTGGGCATGATTTTATTCAGTAAAGGCCCTGTATTACGTTTTCTTTAAGGCATGGGCCAACAAACTCACCCCATTACTATAACACATTCATGGGCATGATCTTGGCGGGTTAAGTGTGACGTCTTGTAGGTTTTCCCACTCGACCATGGTAACCCTGGAAGAAATATTGAAGCATTCAAAATCTAAATCCAGACATCCAGGCTTACAGACTAACTCCATAACAGTAACACATTACTGGACATGATTTTATTCAGTAAAGGCCTGGGCCCCACAGACTCATCCCATTACTATAACACTATTATGAGCATGATCTCGGCCGGGTTAAGTGTGACTTCTCATAGGCTTTCCCACTCGACCATGGTAACCCTTGAAGAAATTTTTACATTTCAAAAACTAAGTCCAGATATCCAGGCTCAAGACTAACCCCATAACAGCAAGACATTACTGGGAATGATTTTTTCAGTAAAGTCCTGGGACCAGAAACTCACCCATTACTATAACATGTTTATGGGCATGATCTTGGCAGGGTTAAGCGTGACTTCTCGTAGGCTTTCTTACTCGACAGTGGTAACCCTGGAAGAAACTATTAAGCATTCAAAGCCTACGTCCAGACATCCAAGCACACAGACTAACCCCTTAACAGTAACACTCTACTGGGCATGATTTTATTCAGTAAAGTCCTGGGCCAACAGACTCACCCCATTACTATAAAACTTTTATGGGAATGATCTTGGCGGGTTAAGTGTGACTTCTTGTAGGCTTTCCCACTCGACCATGGTAACCCTTGAAGAAATTTTTACATTTCAAAAACTAAGTCCAGATATCCAGGCTCAAGACTAACCCCATAACAGCAAGACATTACTGGGAATGATTTTGTTCAGTAAAGGCCTGGGACCAGAAACTCACCCATTACTATAACATGTTTATGGGCATGATCTTGGCAGGGTTAAGTGTGACTTCTCGTAGGCTTTCTAACTCGACAGTGGTAACCCTGGAAGAAACTATTAAGCATTCAAAGCCTACGTCCAGACATCCAAGCACACAAACTAACCCCTTAACAGTAAAACATTACTGGGCATGATTTTATTCAGTAAAGGCCTGGGCCAACAGACTCACCCCATTACTATAAAACTTTTATGGGAATGATCTTGGCCGGTTAAGTGTGACTTCTCGTAGGCTTTCCCACTCGACCATGGTAACCCTGGAACAAATTTTTAACACTTCAAAAACTAAGTCCAGATATCCAGGCTCAAGACTAACTCCATAACAGCAAGACATTACTGGGAATGATTTTATTCAGTAAAGGCCTGGGACCAGAAACTCATCCCATTACTATAACACTACTATGAGCATGATCTCGGCCGGGTTAAGTGTGACTTCTCATAGGCTTTCCCACTCGACCATGGTAACCCTTGAAGAAATTTTTTACATTTCAAAAACTAAGTCCAGATATCCAGGCTCAAGACTAATCCCATAACAGCAAGACATTACTGGGAATGATTTTATTCAGTAAAGGCCTCGTACCAGAAACTCACCCATTACTATAACACGTTTATGGGCATGATCTTGTCAAGGTTAAGCGTGACTTCTCGTAGGCTTTCTTACTCGACAGTGGTAACCCTGGAAGAAACTTTTAAGCATTCAAAGCCTACGTCCAGACATCCAAACACCCAGACTAACCCCTTAACAGTAACACATTACTGGGCATGATTTTATTCAGTAAAGGCCTGGGCCAACAGACTCACTCCATTATTATAAAACTTTTATGGGAATGATCTTGGCCGGGTTAAGTGTGACTTCTCGTAGGCTTTCCCACTCCACCATGGTAACCCTGGAAGAAATTTTTAACACTTCAAAAACTAAGTCCAGATATCCAGGCTCAAGACTAACCCAATAACAGCAAGACATTACTGGGCATGATTTTATTCAGTAAAGGCCCTGTATTACGGTTTTCTTTAAGGCATGGGCCAACAAACTCACCCCATTACTATAACACATTCATGGGCATGATCTTGGCCGGGTTAAGTGTGACGTCTTGTAGGTTTTCCCACTCGACCATGGTAACCCTGGAAGAAATATTGAAGCATTCAAAATCTAAATCCAGACATCCAGGCTTACAGACTAACTCCATAACAGTAACACATTACTGGACATGATTTTATTCAGTAAAGGCCTGGGCCCACAGACTCATCCCATTACTATAACACTATTATGAGCATGATCTCGGCCGGGTTAAGTGTGACTTCTCATAGGCTTTCCCACTCGACCATGGTAACCCTTGAAGAAATTTTTTACATTTCAAAAACTAAGTCCAGATATCCAGGCTCAAGACTAACCCCATAACAGCAAGACATTACTGGGAATGATTTTTTTCAGTAAAGTCCTGGGACCAGAAACTCACCCATTACTATAACATGTTTATGGGCATGATCTTGGCAGGGTTAAGCGTGACTTCTCGTAGGCTTTCTTACTCGACAGTGGTAACCCTGGAAGAAACTATTAAGCATTCAAAGCCTACGTCCAGACATCCAAGCACACAGACTAACCCCTTAACAGTAACACTCTACTGGGCATGATTTTATTCAGTAAAGTCCTGGGCCAACAGACTCACCCCATTACTATAAAACTTTTATGGGAATGATCTTGGCCGGGTTAAGTGTGACTTCTCGTAGGCTTTCCCACTCGACCATGGTAACCCTTGAAGAAATTTTTTTACATTTCAAAAAACTAAGTCCAGATATCCAGGCTCAAGACTAACCCCATAACAGCAAGACATTACTGGGAATGATTTTATTCAGTAAAGGCCTGGGACCAGAAACTCACCCATTACTATAACATGTTTATGGGCATGATCTTGGCAGGGTTAAGTGTGACTTCTCGTAGGCTTTCTAACTCGACAGTGGTAACCCTGGAAGAAACTATTAAGCATTCAAAGCCTACGTCCAGACATCCAAGCACACAAACTAACCCTTAACAGTAAAACATTACTGGGCATGATTTTATTCAGTAAAGGCCTGGGCCAACAGACTCACCCCATTACTATAAAACTTTTATGGGAATGATCTTGGCCGGGTTAAGTGTGACTTCTCGTAGGCTTTCCCACTCGACCATGGTAACCCTGGAACAAATTTTTAACACTTCAAAAACTAAGTCCAGATATCCAGGCTCAAGACTAACTCCATAACAGCAAGACATTACTGGGAATGATTTCATTCAGTAAAGGCCTGGGACCAGAAACTCATCCCATTACTATAACACTACTATGAGCATGATCTCGGCCGGGTTTAAGTGTGACTTCTCATAGGCTTTCCCACTCGACCATGGTAACCCTTGAAGAAATTTTTTACATTTCAAAAACTAAGTCCAGATATCCAGGCTCAAGACTAATCCCATAACAGCAAGACATTACTGGGAATGATTTTTTTCAGTAAAGGCCTGGGACCAGAAACTCACCCATTACTATAACATGTTTATGGGCATGATCTTGGCAGGGTTAAGCGTGACTTCTCGTAGGCTTTCTTACTCGACAGTGGTAACCCTGGAAGAAACTATTAAGCATTCAAAGCCTACGTCCAGACATCCAAGCACACAGACTAACCCCTTAACAGTAACACTCTATTGGGAATGATTTTATTCAGTAAAGGCCTGGGCCAACAGACTCACCCCATTACTATAAAACTTTTATGGTAAAATGATCTTGGCCGGGTTAAGTGTGACTTCTCGTAGGCTTTCCCACTTGACCATGGTAACCCTGGAACAATTTTTAACACTTCAAAACTAAGTCCAGATATCCAGGCTCAAGACTAACTCCATAACAGCAAGACATTACTGGGAATGATTTTATTCAGTAAAGGCCTGGGACCAGAAACTCACCCACTACTATAACATGTTTATGGGCATGATCTTGGCAGGGGTTAAGCGTGACTTCTCGTAGGCTTTCTTACTCGACAGTGGTAACCCTGGAAGAAACTATTAAGCATTCAAAGCCTACGTCCAGACATCCAAGCACACAGACTAACCCCTTAACAGTAACACTCTACTGGGCATGATTTTATTCAGTAAAAGCCTGGGAAAACAGACTCACCCCATTACTATAAAACTTTTATGGGAATGATCTTGGCCGGGTTAGTGTGACTTCTCGTGGGCTTTCCCACTCGACCATGGTAACCCTTTTAGGAAATATTTTACATTTCAAAAACTAAGTCCAGATATCCAGGCTCAAGACTAACCCCTTAACAGCAAGACATTACTGGGTATGATTTTATTCAGTAAAGCCCTGGGCCCACAGACTCACCCCATTACTATAACAGGAGTGATCTTGGCCGGGTTAAGTGTGACTTCTCGTGAGGCTTTCCCACTCGACCATAGTAACCCTGGAAGAAGTTTTTAAGCATTCAAAACCTACGCACAGACATCCAGGCGATATTGGCCAGTTTAAGTGCGACTTCTGGGACGCTTAATCCACTCGACCATGGTAACCCTGGAACAAATATTGGAACGATTCAAAACCTGCGCCCAGACATCCAGGCTCACAGACTAACCCCATAACAATAACACATTACTGGACATGATTTTATTCAGTAAAGGCCCTGTATTACAGTTTTCTTTAAGGCATGGGCCCACAAACCCACCCCATTACTATAATACTTTCATGGGCATGATCTTGGCCGGGTTAAAGCGTGACTTCTCTTAGATTTTCCCACTCGACCTTGGTAACCCTGGAAGAAATATTGAAGCATTCAAAACCTAAATCCAGACATCCAGGCTCACAGACTAACCCCATAACAGTAACACATTACTGGGCATGATTTTATTCACGAAAGGCCCTGTATTACACTTTTCTTTAAGGCCTGGGCCCACAAACTCACCCCATTACTATGACACTTTTCATGGGCATGATCTTGGCCGGGTTAAGTGTGACTATCTCGTAGGATTTTCCCACTCGTATGCGACCATGGTAACCCTGGAAGAAATATTGAAGCATTCAAAACCTAAATCCAGACATCCAGGCTTACAGACTAACCCCATAACAGTTACACATTACTGGGCATGATCTTATTCAGTAAAGGGCAGGGCCCACAGACTCACCCCATTACTATAACACCATTATGGGCATGATCTTGGCCTGGTTAAGTGAGACTTCTCGTATGCTTTCCCACTCGACCATGGTAACCCTGGAAGAAATTTTTAACATTTCAAAAACTAAGTCCAGATATCCAAGTTCAAGACTATCCCTATAACAGTAACAAATTACTAGGAATGAATTTATTCATTAAAGGCCCTGTATTACAGCTTTCCTTAAAGCCTGGACCCACAGACTCACCCCATTACTATATCACTTTCATGGGCATGATCTTGGCCGGGTTAAGTGTGACTTCTCATAGGCTTTCCCACTCGACCATGGTAACCCTTGAAGAAATTTTTACATTTCAAAAACTAAGTCCAGATATCCAGGCTCAAGACTAACTCCATAACAGCAAGACATTACTGGGAATGATTTTATTCAGTAAAGGCCTGGGACCAGAAACTCACCCATTACTATAACACGTTTATGGGCATGATCTTGGCAGGGTTAAGTGTGACTTCTCGTAGGCTTTCTAACTCGACAGTGGTAACCCTGGAAGAAACTTTTAAGCATTCAAAGCCTACGTCCAGACATCCAAGCACACAGACTAACCCTTAACAGTAACACATTACTGGGCATGATTATATTCAGTAAAGGCCTGGGCCAACAGACTCACCCCATTACTATAAAACTTTTATGGGAATGATCTTGGCCGGGTTAAGTGTGACTTCTCGTAGGCTTTCCCACTCGACCATGGTAACCCTGGAACAAATTTTTAACACTTCAAAAACTAAGTCCAGATATCCAGGCTCAAGACTAACTCCATAACAGCAAGACATTACTGGGAATGCTTTTATTCAGTAAAGGCCTGGGACCAGAAACTCACCCACTACTATAACATGTTTATGGGCATGATCTTGGCAGGGTTAAGCGTGACTTCTCGTAGGCTTTCTTACTCGACAGTGGTAACCCTGGAAGAAACTATTAAGCATTCAAAACCTACGTCCAGACATCCAAGCACACAGACTAACCCCTTAACAGTAACACTCTACTGGGCATGATTTTATTCAGTAAAAGCCTGGGCCAACAGACTCACCCCATTACTATAAAACTTTTATGGAATGATCTTGGCCGGTTAAGTGTGACTTCTCGTGGGCTTTCCCACTCGACCATGGTAACCCTTGAGGAAATTTTTACATTTCAAAAACTAAGTCCAGATATCCAGGCTCAAGACTAACCCCTTAACAGCAAGACATTACTGGGAATGACTTTATTCAGTAAAGGTCTGGGACCAGAAACTCACCCATTACTATAACACGTTTATGGGCATGATCTTGGCAGGGTTAAGTGTGACTTCTCGTAGGCTTTCTAACTCGACAGTGGTAACCCTGGAAGAAACTTTTAAGCATTCAAAGCCTACGTCCAGACATCCAAGCACACAGACTAACCCTTAACAGTAACACATTACTGGGCATGATTTTATTCAGTAAAGGCCTGGGACGAGAAACTCACCCATTACTATAACACGTTTATGGGCATGATCTTGGCAGGGTTAAGTGTGACTCTCGTAGGCTTTCTAACTCGACAGTGGTAACCCTGGAAGAAACTTTTAAGCATTCAAAGCCTACGTCCAGACATCCAAGCACACAGACTAACCCCTTAACAGTAACACATTACTGGGCATGATTTTATTCAGTAAAGGCCTGGGCCAACAGACTTACCCCATTACTATAAAACTTTTATGGGAATGATCTTGGCCGGGTTAAGTGTGACTTCTCGTAGGCTTTCCCACTCGACCATGGTAACCCTGGAACAAATTTTTAACACTTCAAAAACTAAGTCCAGATATCCAGGCTCAAGACTATCCCCATAACAGCAAGACATTACTGGGCATGATTTTATTCAGTAAAGGCCCTGTATTACGGTTTTCTTTAAGGCATGGGCCAACAAACTCACCCCATTGCTATAACACATTCATGGGCATGATCTTGGCCGGGTTAAGTGTGACGTCTTGTAGGTTTTCCCACTGACCTTGGTAACCCTGGAAGAAATATTGAAGCATTCAAAACCTAAATCCAGACATCCAGGATCACAGACTAACCCCATAACAGTAACACATTACTGGGCATGATTTTATTCAGTAAAGGCCTGGGCCAACAGACTAACCCCATTATTATAAAACTTTTATGGGAATGATCTTGGCCGGGTTAAGTGTGACTTCTCTTAGGTTTTCCCACTATACCATGGTAACACTGGAAGAAATTTTTAAGCGTTCAAAAGCTAAATATAGACATCCAGGCTCACAGACGAACCCCATAACAGTAAACCATTACTGGGCATGATTTTATTCAGTAAAGGCCTGGGCCCGTAGACTCACTCCATTACTATAACACTATCAGGGGCATGATCTTGGCCGGGTTAAGTGTGACTTCGAGGCTTTCCCATTCGACCATGGTAACCCTGGAAGAAGTTTTTAAGCGTTCAATACCTAAGTCCAGACATCCAGGCGATTTTGGCCGGTTTAAGTGCGACTTCTCGTAGGCTTTTCCATTCAACCATGGTAACTCTGGAAGAAGTTTTTAAGCATTCAAAACCTAAGTCCAGACATCCAGGCGATATTGGCCGTTTTAAGTGCGACTTCTCGAACGCTAATCCACTCGACCATGGTAACCCTGGAACAAATATTGGAACGTTCAAAACCTGCGTCCAGACATCCAGGCTCACAGACTAACCCCATAACAATAACACATTACTGGACATGATTTTATTCAGTAAAGGCCCTGTATTACAGTTTTCTTTAAGGCATGGGCCCACAAACCCACCCCATTACTATAATACTTTCATGGGCATGATCTTGGCCGGGTTAAGCGTGACTTCTCTTAGGTTTTCCCACTCGACCTTGGTAACCCTGGAAGAAATATTGAAGCATTCAAAACCTAAATCCAGACATCCAGGCTCACAGACTAACCCCATAACAGTAACACATTACTGGGCATGATTTTATTCACTAAAGGCCCTGTATTACACTTTTCTTTAAGGCCTGGGCCCACAAACTCACCCCATTACTATGACACTTTCATGGGCATGATCTTGGCCGGGTTAAGTGTGACTTCTCGTAGGTTTTCCCACTCGACCATGGTAACCCTGGAAGAAATATTGAAGCATTCAAAACCTAAATACAGAAATCCAGGCTCATAGACTAACCCCAAAACAGTTACACATTACTGGGCATGATTTTATTCAGTAAAGGCCTGGGCCCACAGACTCACCCCATTACTATAACACTATTATTGGCATGATCTTGGCGGGTTAAGTGTGATTTCTCGTATGCATTCCCACTCGACCATGGTAACCCTGGAAGAAATTTTTTACATTTCAGAACCTAAATCCAGACATCCAGGCACACAGACTAACCCCATAACAGTTAAATATTACTGGGCATGATCTTATTCAATAAAGGGCAGGGCCCACAAACTCACCCCATTACTATAACACTATTATGGGCATGATTAAGTGGGACTTCTCGTATGCTTTCCCACTCGACCATGGTAACCCTGGAACAAATATTTGAGCGTTCAAAACCTACGTCCAGACACCCAGGATCACATACTAATCCCATAACAGTAACACATTACTGGGCATGACTTTATTCAGTAAAGGCCTGGGCCCACAAACTCACCCCATTATTACAACAATGTTATGGGCATGATATTGGTCGACTTCTCGTAGGCTTTCCCACTCGACCATGGTAACCCTGGAACAATTATTTGAGCGTTCAAAACCTACGTCCAGACATCCAAGCTCACAGATTAACCCCATAACAGCTACACATTACTGCGTATGACTTTATTCAGTAAAGGCCTGGGACCAGAAACTCAACCCATTACTATAACACTTTTATCGGCATGATCTTGTCAGGGTTAAGCGGGACTTCTCGTAGGCTTTCTTACCTGACAACGGTAACCCTGGAAGAAAATTTTAAGCATTCAACGCCTACGTCCAGACATCCAAGCACACAAACTAAACCCTTAACAGTAACACATTACTTGGCATGATTTTATTCAGTAAAGTCCTGGGCCAACAGACTCACCCCATTACTATAACACTATTATGGGCATGATATTGTCCGGGTTAAGTGTGACTTCTCGTGATGCTTTCCCACTCGACCATGGTAACCCTGGAAGAAATATTGAAGCATTCAAAACCTAAATCCAGACATCCAGGATCACAGACTAACCCCATAACAGTTACACATTACTGGGCATGATCTTATTCAATAAATGGCAGGGCCCACAGACTCACCCCATTACTATAACACCATTATGGGCATGATCTTGGCCTGGTTAAGTGAGACTTCTCGTATGCTTTCCCACTCGACCATGGTAACCCTGGAAGAAATTTTTAACAATTCAAAAACTAAGTCCAGATATCCAAGTTCAAGACTACCCCCATAACTGTAACACATTACTAGGAATGAATTTATTCATTAAAGGCCCTGTATTACAGCTTTCCTTAAAGCCTGGACCCACAGACTCACCACATTACTATATCACTTTCATGGGCATGATCTTGGCCGGGTTAAGTGTGACCTCTCGTAGGTTTTCCCACTCGACCATGGTAACCCTGGAACATATTTTTGAGCGTTCAAAACCTACATCCAGACATCCAGGATCACAGACTAATCCCAAAACAGTAACACATTACTGGCCATGATTTTATTCAGTAAAGGCCTAGGACCAGAAACTCAAGCCATTACTAAAACGCTTTTATGGGCATGATCTTGGCCGGGTTAAGTGTGACTTCTCGTAGGCTTTCCCACTCGACCATGTTAACCCTTGAAGAAATTTTTTACATTTCAAAAACTAAGTCCAGATATCCAGGCTCAAGACTAACCCCATAACAGCAAGACATTACTGGGAATGATTTTATTCACTAAAGGCCCTGTATTACAGTTTTCTTTAAGGCTTGGGCCCACAAACTCACTCCATTACTATAAAACTATTAGGGGCATGATCTTGGCCGGGATAATTGTGACTTCTCATAGGTTTTCCCACTCGACCATATTAACCCTGGACGAATTTTTTAAGGGTTCAAAAACTAAATCCAGACATCCAGGCTCACAGATTAACCCCATAACAGGAAAACATTACTGGGCATGATTTTATTCACTAAAGGCCCTGTATTACAGCTTTCTTTAAAGCCTGGACCCACAGACTCACCCCATTTTTATAACACTTTCATGGGCATGATCTTGGCCGGGTTAAGTGTGATTTCTCGTATGCTTTCCCACTCGACCATGGTAACCCTGGAACAAATATTTGAGCGTTCAAAACCTACGTCCAGACACCCAGGATCACGTACTAATCCCATAACAGTAACACATTACTGGGCATGACTTTATTCAGTAAAGGCCTGGGCCCACAAACTCACCCCATTATTACAACAATGTTATGGGCATGATATTGGTCGACTTCTCGTAGGCTTTCCCACTCGACCATGGTAACCCTGGAACAATTATTTGAGCGTTCAAAACCTACGTCCAGACATCCAAGCTCACAGATTAACCCCATAACAGCTACACATTACTGCGTATGACTTTATTCAGTAAAGGCCTGGGACCAGAAACTCAACCCATTACTATAACACTTTTATGGGCATGATCTTGTCAGGTTAAGCGGGACTTCTTGTAGGCTTTCTTACCTGACAATGGTAACCCTGGAAGAAAATTTTAAGCATTCAAAGCCTACGTCCAGACATCCAGCAAGCACACAAACTAAACCCTTAACAATAACACATTACTTGGCATGATTTTATTCAGTAAAGTCCTGGGCCAACAGACTCACCCAATTACTATAAAACTATTATGGGCATGATCTTGGCCGGGTTAAGTGTGACTTCTCGTATGCTTTCCCACTCGACCATGGTAACCCTGGAACAAATATTTAGACGTTCAAAACCTAAATCCAGACATCCAGGTTCACAGACTAACCCCATAACAATTACACATTACTGGGCATGATTTTACTCAAAAAAGGCCCTGTATTACAGTTTTCTTTAAGGCCTGGGTCCACAAACTCAACCCATTACTATAACACTTTTATGGGCATGATCTTGGCAGGGTTAAGCGTGACTTGTTGTAGGCTTTCTTACTCAACAATGGTAACCCTGGAAGAAACTTTTAAGCATTCAAAGCCTACGTCCAGACATCCAAGCACACAGACTAACCCCTTAATAGTAACACATTACTGGGCATAATTTTATTCAGTAAAGGCCTGGGCCCACAAATTCACCCCATTATTACAACACTATTATGAGCATGATCTTGGCCGGGTTAAGTGTGACTTCTCGTAGGCTTTCTTACTCGACCATGGTAACCCTGGAAGAAACCTTTAGGCATTCAAAACCTACGTCCAGACATCCAAGCACACAGACTAACCCCTTAACAGTAACACATTACTGGGCATGATTTTATTCAGTAAAGGCCTGGGCCCGTAGACTCACTCCATTACTATAACACTATTAGGGGCATGATCTTGGCCGGGTTAAGTGTGACTTCTCGTATGCTTTCCCACTCGACCATGGTAACCCTGGAACAAATATTTAGACGTTCAAAACCTAAATCCAGACATCCAGGTTCACAGACTAACCCCATAACAATTACACATTACTGGGCATGATTTTACTCAAAAAAGGCCCTGTATTACAGTTTTCTTTAAGGCCTGGGTCCACAAACTCAACCCATTACTATAACACTTTTATGGGCATGATCTTGGCAGGGTTAAGCGTGACTTGTTGAAGGCTTTCTTACTCAACAATGGTAACCCTGGAAGAAACTTTTAAGCATTCAAAGCCTACGTCCAGACATCCAAGCACACAGACTAACCCCTTAATAGTAACACATTACTGGGCATAATTTTATTCAGTAAAGGCCTGGGCCCACAAATTCACCCCATTATTACAACACTATTATGAGCATGATCTTGGCCGGGTTAAGTGTGACTTCTCGTAGGCTTTCTTACTCGACCATGGTAACCCTGGAAGAAACCTTTAGGCATTCAAAACCTACGTCCAGACATCCAAGCACACAGACTAACCCTTAACAGTAACACATTACTGGGCATGATTTTATTCAGTAAAGGCCTGGGCCCGTAGACTCACTCCATTACTATAACACTATTAGGGGCATGATCTTGGCCGGGTTAAGTGTGACTTCTCGTAGGCTTTCCCATTCCACCATGGTAACCCTGGAAGAAGTTTTTGCGTTCAATACCTAAGTCTAGACATCCAGGCGATTTTGGCGGTTTAAGTGCGACTTCTCGGACGCTAATCCACTCGACCATGGTAACCCTGGAACAAATATTTGAACGCTCAAAACCTACGCCCAGACATCCAGGCTCACATACTAACCCCATAACAATAACACATTACTGGGCATGATTTTATTCACTAAAGGCCCAGTATTACAGTTTTCTTAAAGGCCTGGGCCCACAAACTCACCCCATTACTATGACACTTTCATGGGCATGATCTTGGCGGGTTAAGTGTGACTTCTCGTAGGTTTTCCCACTCGACCATGGTAACCCTGGAAGAAATTTTGAAGCATTCAAAACCTAAATCGAGACATCCAGGCTCACAGACTAACCACATAACAGTATCACATTACTGGGCATGATTTTATTCAGTAAAGGCCTGGGCGCACAGACTCACCCCATTACTGTAACACTATTATTGGCATGATCTCGGCCGGGTTAAGTGTGACTTCTCATAGGCTTTCCCACTCGACCATGGTAACCCTTGAAGAAATTTTTTACATTTCAAAAACTAAGTCCAGATATCCAGGCTCAAGACTAACCCCATAACAGCAAGACATTACTGGGAATGATTTTATTCAGTAAAGGCCTGGGACCAGAAACTCACCCATTACTATAACACGTTTATGGGCATGATCTTGGCAGGGTTAAGCGTGACTTCTCATAGGCTTTCTTACTCGACAGTGGTAACCCTGGAAGAAACTTTTAAGCATTCAAAGCCTACGTCCAGACATCCAAGCACACAGACTAACCCCTTAACAGTAACACATTACTGGGTATGATTTTATTCAGTAAATGCCTGGGCCAACAAACTCACCCCATTACTATAAAACTTTTATGGGAATGATCTCGGCCGGGTTAAGTGTGACTTCTCGTAGGCTTTCCCACTCGACCATGGTAACCCTGGAAGAAATATTGAAGCATTCAAAACCTAAATCCAGAAATCCAGGCTCACAGACTAACTTCATAACAGTAACACATTACTGGACAAGATTTTATTCAGTAAAGGCCTGGGCCCACAGACTCATCCCATTACTATAACACTATTATGGGCATGATCTCGGCCGGGTTAAGTGTAACTTCTGGTATGCTTTCCCACTCGACCATGGTAACCCTGGAACAAATATTGAAGCATTCAAAACTTACATCCAGACATCCAGGTTCACAGACTAACCCCATAACAATTACACATTACTGGGCATTATTTTACTCAGTAAAAGCCCTGTATTACAGTTTTCTTTAAGGCCTGGACCCACAAACCCAACCCATTACTATAACACTTTTATGGGCATGATCTTGGCAGGGTTAAGCGTGACTTGTCGTAGGCTTTCTTACTCGTCAATGGTAACCCTGGAAGAAACTTTTAAGCATTCAAAGCCTACGTCCAGACATCCAAACACCCAGACTAACCCCTTAACAGTAACACATTACTGGGCATGATTTTATTCAGTAAAAGCCCTGTATTACAGTTTTCTTTAAGGCCTGGACCCACAAACCCAACCAATTACTATAAAACTTTCATGGGAATGATCTTGGCCGGGTTAAGTGTGACTTCTCGTAGGCTTTCCCACTCGACCATGGTAAACCCTTGAAGAAATTTTTACATTTCAAAAACTAAGTCCAGATATCCAGGCTCAAGACTAACCCCATAACAGCAAGACATTACTGGGAATGATTTTATTCAGTAAAGGCCTGGGACCAGAAACTCACCCATTACTATAACACGTTTATGGGCATGATCTTGGCAGGGTTAAGTGTGACTTCTCGAGGCTTTCTAACTTTCGACAGTGGTAACCCTGGAAGAAACTATTAAGCATTCAAAGCCTACGTCCAGACATCCAAGCACACAGACTAACCCCTTAACAGTAAAACATTACTGGGCATGATTTTATTCAGTAAAGGCCTGGGCCAACAGACTCACCCCATTACTATAAAACTTTTATGGGAATGATCTTGGCCGGTTAAGTGTGACTTCTCGTAGGCTTTCCCACTCGACCATGGTAACCCTGGAACAAATTTTTAACACTTCAAAAACTAAGTCCAGATATCCAGGCTCAAGACTAACTCCATAACAGCAAGACATTACTGGGAATGATTTTATTCAGTAAAGGCCTGGGACCAGAAACTCACCCATTACTATAACATGTTTATGGGCATGATCTTGGCAGGGTTAAGCGTGACTTCTCGTAGGCTTTCTTACTCGACAGTGGTAACCCTGGAAGAAACTATTAAGCATTCAAAGCCTACGTCCAGACATCCAAGCACACAGACTAACCCCTTAACAGTAACACTCTACTGGGCATGACTTTATTCAGTAAAGGCCTGGGCCAACAGACTCACCCCATTACTATAAAACTTTTATGGGAATGATCTTGGCCGGGTTAAGTGTGACTTCTCGTAGGCTTTCCAACTCGACCATGGTAACCCTTGAAGAAATTTTTTACATTTCAAAAACTAAGTCCAGATATCCAGGCTTACAGTCTAACCCCATAACAGTAACACATTACTGGGTATGATTTTATTCAGTAAAGCCCTGGGCCCACAGACTCACCCCATTACTATAACAGGAGTGATCTTGGCCGGGTTAAGTGTGACTTCTCGTAGGCTTTCCCACTCGACCATAATAACCCTGGAAGAAGTTTTTAAGCATTCAAAACCTACGCACAGACATCCAGGCGATATTGGCCAGTTTAAGTGCAACTTCTCGGACGCTAATCCACTCGACCATGGTAACCCTGGAACAAATATTGGAACGTTTAAAACCTGCGTCCAGACATCCAGGCTCACAGACTAACCCCATAACAATAACACATTACTGGACATGATTTTATTCAGTAAAGACCCTGTATTACAGTTTTCTTTAAGGCATGGGCCCACAAACCCACCCCATTACTATAATACTTTCTTGGGCATGATCTTGGCCGGGTTAAGCGTGACTTCTCTTAGATTTTCCCACTCGACCTTGGTAACCCTGGAAGAAATATTGAAGCATTCAAAACCTAAATCCAGACATCCAGGCTGGCTCATAGACTAACCCCAAAACAGTTACACATTACTGGGCATGATTTTATTCAGTAAAGGCCTGGGCCCACAGACTCACCCCATTACTATAACACTATTATTGGCATGATCTTGGCCGGGTTAAGTGTGATTTCTCGTAGGCTTTCCCACTCGACCATGGTAACCCTGGAACAAATTTTTAACACTTCAAATACTAAGTCCAGATATCCAGGCCCAAGACTATCCCCAAAACAGCAAGACATTACTGGGCATGATTTTATAGAGTAAAGGCCTGGGCCCACAGACTCACCCCATTACTATAACACTATTATGGGCATGATATTGTCGGGGTTAAGTGTGACTTCTCGTATGCTTTCCCACTCGACCATGGTAACCCTGGAAGAAATATTGAAGCATTCAAAACCTAAATCCAGACATCCAGGCTTACAGACTAACCCCATAACAGTTACACATTACTGGGCATGATCTTATTCAGTAAAGGGCAGGGCCCACAGACTCACCCCATTTCTATAACACCATTATGGGCATGATCTTGGCCTGGTTAAGTGAGACTTCTCGTATGCTTTCCCACTCGACCATGGTAACCCTGGAAGAAATTTTTAACATTTCAAAAACTAAGTCCAGATATCCAAGTTCAAGACGATCCCTATAACAGTAACAAATTACTAGGAATGAATTTATTCATTAAAGGCCCTGTATTACAGCTTTCCTTAAAGCCTGGACCCACAGACTCACCCCATTACTATATCACTTTCATGTGCATGATCTTGTCCGGGTTAAGTGTGACTTCTCATAGGCTTTCCCACTCGACCATGGTAACCCTTGAAGAAATTTTTACATTTCAAAAACTAAGTCCAGATATCCAGGCTCAAGACTAACTCCATAACAGCAAGACATTACTGGGAATGATTTTATTCAGTAAAGGCCTGGGACCAGAAACTCACCCATTACTATAACACGTTTACGGGCATGATCTTGGCAGGGTTAAGCGTGACTTCTCGTGAGGCTTTCTTACTCGACAGTGGTAACCCTGGAAGAAACTATTAAGCATTCAAAGCCTACGTCCAGACATCCAAGCACACAGACTAACCCCTTAACAGTAACACATTACTGGGCATGATTTTATTCAGTAAAGTCCTGGGCCAACAGACTCACCCCATTACTATAAAACTTTTATGGGAATGATCTTGGCCAGGTTAAGTGTGACTTCTCGTAGGCTTTCCCACTCAACCATGGTATGCCTGGAAGAAATATTGAAGCATTCATAACTTACATCCAGGTTCACAGACAAACCCCATAACAATTACATACTACTGCGCATGATTTTACTCAGTAAAAGCCCTGTATTACAGTTTTCTTTAAGGCCTGGAACCACAAACTCAACCCATTACTATAACACTTTTATGGGAATGATCTTGGCGGGTTAAGTGTGACTTCTCGTAGGCTTTCCCACTCGACCATGGTAAACCTGGAACAAATTTTTAACACTTCAAAAACTAAGTCCAGATATCCAGGCTCAAAACTAAATCCATAACAGCAAGACATTACTGGGAATGATTTTATTCAGTAAAGGCCTGGGACCAGAAACTCACCCATTACTATAACACGTTTATGGGCATGATCTTGGCAGGGTTAAGTGTGACTTCTCGTAGGCTTTCTAACTCGACAGTGGTAACCCTGGAAGAAACTTTTAAGCATTCAAAGCCTACGTCCAGACATCCAAGCACACAGACTAACCCCTTAACAGTAACACATTACTGGGCATGATTTTATTCAGTAAAGGCCTGGGCCAACAGACTCACCCCATTACTATAAAACTTTTATGGGAATGATCTTGGCAGGTTAAGTTAAGTGTGACTTCTCGTAGGCTTTCCCACTCGACCATGGTAACCCTGGAACAAATTTTTAACACTTCAAAAACTAAGTCCAGATATCCAGGCTCAAGACTAACTCCATAACAGCAAGACATTACTGGGAATGATTTTATTCAGTAAAGGCCTGGGACCAGAAACTCACCCACTACTATAACATGTTTATGGGCATGATCTTGGCAGGGTTAAGCGTGACTTCTCGTAGGCTTTCTTACTCGACAGTGGTAACCCTGGAAGAAACTATTAAGCATTCAAAGCCTACGTCCAGACATCCAAGCACACAGACTAACCCCTTAACAGCAAGACATTACTGGGAATGACTTTATTCAGTAAAGGCCTGGGACCAGAAACTCACCCATTACTATAACACTTTTATGGGCATGATCTTGGCCGGGGTTAAGCGTGACTTCTTGTAGGTTTTCCCACTCGACCATGGTAACCCTGGAAGAAATTTTTAAACGTATAAAACCTAAATCCAGACATCCAGGCTCACAGACTAACCCACTAACAGTAACACATTAGTGGGCATGATTTTATTCAATAAAGGCCTGGGCCCACAAACTCACCCCAGTATTACAACACTGTTATGAGCATGATCTTGGCGGGTTAAGAGTGACTTCTCGTAGGCTTTTTACTCGACCATGGTAACCCTGGAAGAAACTTTTAAGCATTCAAAACCTACGTCCAGACATCCAAACACACAGACTAACCCCTTAACAGTAACACATTACTGGACATGATTTTATTCAGTAAAGGTCTGGGCCCGCAGACTCACTCCATTACTATAACACTATTAGGGGCATGATCTTGGCCGGGTTAAGTGTGACTTCTCGTAGGTTTTCCCACTTGACCATGGTAACCCTGGAACAAATATTTGAGCATTCAAAACCTACGTCCAGACATCCAGGATCACAGACTAATCCCATAACAGTAACACATTACTAGGCATGATTTTATTCAGTAAAGGCCTGGGCCCACAAACTCACCCCATTATTACAACACTATTATGGGCATGATCTTGGTCGACTTAAGTGAGACTTCTCGTAGGTTTTCCCACTTGACCATGGTAACCCTGGAAGAAACTTTTAAGCATTCAAAGCCTATGTCCAAACATCCAGGTTCACAGACTAACCCCATAACAATTACACATTACTGGGCATGATTTTACTCAGTAAAGGTCCTGTATTACAGTTTTCTTTAAGGCCTGGGCCCACAAACTCAACCCATTACTATAACACTTTTATGGGCATGATCTTGGCAGGGTTAAGCGTGACTTGTCGTAGGCTTTCTTACTCAACAATGATAACCCTGGAAGAAATTTTTAAGCTTTCAAAACCTAAATCTAGACATCCAGGCTCACAGACGAACCCCATAACAGTAACACATTACTGGACATGATTTTATTCAGTAAAGGCCGGGCCCACAGATTCACTCCATTACTATAACACTATTAGTGGCATGATCTTGGCCGGGTTGAGTGTGACTTCTGGTATGCTTTCCCACTCGACCATGGTAACCCTGTAAGAAATATTGAAGCATTCAAAACTTACATCCAGGTTCACAGACTAACCCCATAACAATTACACATTACTGGGCATGATTTTATTCACTAAAGGCCCTGTATTACAGTTTTCTTTAAGGCCTGGGCCCACAAACTCACCCCATTACTATGACACTTTCATGGGAATGATCTTGGCTGGGTTAAGTGTGACTTCTCGTAGGTTTTCCCACTCGACCATGGTAACCCTGGAAGAAATATTGAAGCATTCAAAACCTAAATCCAAACATCCAGGCTCACAGACTAACTCCATAACAGCTACACATTACTGGGCATGATTTTGTTCAGTAAAGGCCTGGGCCCACAGACTCACCCCATTACTATAACACTATTATGGGCATGATCTTGGCCGGGTTAAGTGTCACTTCTCGTACGCTTTCCCACTCGACCATGGTAACCCTGGAAGAAATTTTTAACATTTCAAAAACTAAGTCCAGATATCCAGGCTCAAGACTATCCCCATAACAGCAAGACATTACTGGGCATGATTTTATTCTGTAAAGGCCTGGGCCCACAGATTCATCCCATTACTATAACACTATTATGGGCATGATCTTGGCCGGGTTAAGTGTGACTTCTGGTATGCTTTCCCACTCAACCATGGTATCCCTGGAAGAAGTTTTTAAGCGTTCAAAACTTACATCCAGACATCCAGGTTAACAGACTAACCCCATAACAATTACACATTACTGGGCATGATTTTACTCAGTAAAAGCCCAGTATTACAGTTTTCTTTAAGGCCTGGACCCACAAACTCAACCCATTACTATAACACATTCATGGGCATGATCTTGGCGGGTTAAGTGTGACTTCTCGTATGCTTTCCACTCGACCATGGTAACCCTGGAAGAAATTTTTAACATTTCAAAAACTAAGGCCAGATATCCAGGCTCAAGACTATCCCCACAACAGCAAGACATTACTGGGCATGATTTTATTCAGTAAAGGCCCTGTATTACGGTTTTCTTTAAGGCATGGGCCAACAAACTCACCCCAATACTATAATACATTCATGGGCATGATCTTGGCGGGTTAAGTGTGACGTCTTGTAGGTTTTCCCACTCGACCATGGTAACCCTGGAAGAAATATTGAAGCATTCAAAACCTAAATCCAGACATCCAGGCTCACAGACTAACCCAATAACAGTAACACATTACTGGGCATGATTTTATTCAGTAAAGGCCTAGGCCCACAAACTCAACCCATTATTACAACACTATTATGGGCATGATCTTGGCCGGGTTAAGTGTGACTTCTCGTAGGCTTTCTTACTCGACCATGGTAACCCTGGAAGAAACTTTTAAGCGTTCAAAACCTAGATGCAGACATCCAGGCTCACAGACTAACCCCATAACAGTAACACATTACTGGGCATGATTTTATTCAGTAAAGCCCTGGGCCCACAGACTCACCCCATTACTATAACAGGCGTGATTTTGGCCGGGTTAAGTGTGACTTCTCGTAGGCTTTCCCACTCGACCATGGTAACCCTGGAAGAAATATTGAAGCATTCAAAACCTAAATCCAGACATCCAGGCTCACAGACTAACCCCATTACAGTTACACATTACTGCGTATGACTTTATTCAGTAAAGGCCTGGGACCAGAAACTCAACCCATTACTATAACATTTTCATGGGCATGATCTTGGCGGGTTAAGCGGGACTTCTCGTAGGTTTTCCCACTCGACCATGGTAACCCTGGAACAAATATTGAAGCATTCAAAACCTAAATCCAGACATCCAGGCTCACAGACTAACCCCATAACAGTAACACATTACTGGGCATGATTTTATTCAGTAAAGGCCTGGGCCCACAGACGCACCCCATTACTATAACAGGCGTGATCTTTTTAAGTGTGACTGACTTCTCGTAGGTTTTTCCACTCGACCATGGTGACCCTGGAAGAAATTTTTAAGCGTTCAAAACCTAAGTCCAGACATCTAGGCGCTTCATCCAGGCGATATTTGCCGGTTTAAGTGCGACTTCTCGGACGCTAATCCACTCGACCATGGTAACCCTGGAACAAATTTTTAAGCGTTCAAAACCTAGATCCAGACATCCAGGCTCACAGACTAACCCCATAACAGTAACACATTACTGGGCATGATTTTATTCAGTAAAGGCCTGGCCCCACAGACTCACTCCATTACTATAACACTATTAGGGGCATGATCTTGGCCGGGTTAAGTGTGACTTCTCGTAGGCTTTCCCACTCGACAATGGTAACTCTGGAAGAAGTTTTTAAGCATTCAAAACCTACGCCCAGACATCCAGGCGATATTGGCCAGTTTAAGTGCGACTTCTCGGACGCTAATCCACTCGACCATGGTAACCCTGGAACAAATATTTGAACGTTTAAAACCTACGTCGAGACATCCAGGCTCACAGACTAACCCCATAACAGTAACACATTACGGGGCATGATTTTATTCAGTAAAGGCCCTGTATTACAGTTGTCTTTAAGGCCTGGGCCCACAAACTCACCCCATTACTATGATACTTTAATGGGCATGATCTTGGCCGGGTTAAGTGTGACTTCTCGTAGGTTTTTCCACTCGACCATGGTGACCCTGAAAGAAATTTTTAAGCGTCCAAAACCTAAGTCCAGACATCTAGGCTCTTCATCCAGGCGATATTTGCCGGTTTAAGTGCGACTTCTCGGACGCTAATCCACTCGACCATGGTAACCCTGGAACAAATTTTTAAGCGTTCAAAACCTAGATCCAGAAATCCAGGCTCACAGACTAACCCCATAACAGTAACACATTACTGGGCATGATTTTATTCAGTAAAGGCCTGGGACCAGAAACTCAACCCATTACTATAACACTTTTTTGGGCATGATCTTGGCAGGGTTAAGCGTGACTTCTCGTAGGCTTTCTTACTCGACAATGGTAACCCTGGAAGAAACTTTAAGCAATCAAAGCCTACGTCCAGAAACCCAAGCACACAGACTAACCCCTTAACAGTAACACATTACTGGGCATGATTTTATTAGGTAAAGGCCTGGGCCAACAGATTCACCCCATTACTATAAAACTTTTATGGGAATGATCTTGGCCGGGTTAAGTGTGACTTCTCGTAGGCTTTCCCACTCGACCATGGTAACCCTGGAAGTAGTTTTTAAGCGTTCAAAACCTACGTCCAGACACCCAGGATCACAGACTAATCCCATAACAATAACACATTACTGGGCATGATTTTATTCAGTAAAGGCCTGAACCCACAGACTCACCCCATTACTATAACACAATTATGGGCATGATCTTTGCCGGGTTAAGTGCGACTTCTCGTAGGCTTTCCCACTCGACCATGGTAACCCTGGAACAAATATTTAGATGTTCAAAATCTACGTCGAGACATCCAGGCTCACAGACTAACCCCATGACAGTTACACATTACTGGGCATGATTTTATTCAGTAAAGGCCTGAACCCACAGACTCACCCCATTACTATAACACTATTATGTGCATGATCTTGGCCGGGTTAAGTGTGACTTCTCGTAGGTTTTCCCACTCGACCATAGTAAACCTGGAAGAAATATTGAAGCATTCAAAACCTAAATCCAGACATCCAGGCTCACAGACTAACCCCATAACAGTTACAGATTACAGGGCATGATTTTATTCAGTAAAGGCCTGGACCCACAGACTCACCCCATTACTATAACACTATTATGGGCATGATGTTGGCCGGGTTAAATGTGACTTCTCGTATGATTTCCCACTCAACCATGGTAACCCTGGAAGAAATATTGACGCATTCAAAACCTAAATCCAGGTTCACAGACTAACCTCATAACATTTACACATTACTGGGCATGATTTTACTCAGTAAAGGCCCTGTATTACAGTTTTCTTTAAGGCCTGGGCCCACAAACTCAATCCATTACTATAACACTTTTATGGGCATGATCTTGGCAGGGTTAAGCGTGACTTGTCATAGGCTTTCTTACTCAAAACAATGGTAACCCTGGAAGAAACTTTTAAGCATTCAAAGCCTACGTCCAGACATCCAAGCACTCAGCCTAACCCCATAACAGTTACACATTACAGGGCATGAGTTTATTCAGTAAAGGACTGGGCCCACAGACTCACCGCATTACTGTAACAGGCATGATATTGGCCGGGTTAAGTGTGACTTCTCGTAGGCTTTCCCACTCGACCATGGTAACCCTGGAAGAAATTTTTAAGCGTTCAAAACCTAAATCCAGACATCTAAGCTCACAGACTAACCCAATAACAGTAACACATTACCGGTCATGATTTTATTCAGTAAAGGCCTGGGCCCACAAACTCACCCCATTATTACAACACTATTATGGGCATGATCTTGGCCGGGTTAAGTGTGACTTCTCGTAGGCTTTTTTACTCGACCATGGTAACCCTGGAAGAAACTTTTAAGCATTCAAAGCCTACGTCCAGACCTCCAAGCACACAGACTAACCCTTTAACAGTAAACACATTACTGGGCATGATTTTTTTCAGTAAAGGCCTGGGCCCACAGACTCACTCCATTACTACAACACTATCAGGGGCATGATCTTGGCGGGTTAAGTGTGACTTCTCGTAGGCTTTCCCATTTGACCATGGTAACCTTAGAAGAAGTTTTTAAGCGTTCAAATCCTAAGTGCAGGCATCCAGGCGATATTGGCCGGTTTAAGTGCGACTTCTCGGACGCTAATCCACTCGACCATGGTAACCCTGGAACAAATTTTAAAGCGTTCAAAACCTAGATCCAGACATCCAGGCTCACAGACTAACCCCATAACAGTAACACATTACTGGGCATGATTTTATTCAGTAAAGCCCTGGGCCCACAGACTCACCCCATTACTATAACAGGCGTGATCTTGGCCGGGTTAAGTGTGACTTCTCGTAGGCTTTCCCACTCGACCATGGTAACCCTGGAAGAAGTTTTTAAGCGTTCAAAACCTACACCCAGACATCCAGGCGATATTGGCCAGTTTAAGTGCGACTTCTCGGACGCTAATCCACTCGACCATGGTAACCCTGGAACAAATATTTGAACGTTCAAAACCTACGTCGAGACATCCAGGCTCACAGACTAACCCCATAACAGTAACACATTACGGGGCATGATTTTATTCAGTAAGGGCCCTGTATTACAGTTTTCTTTAAGGCCTGGGCCCACAAACTCACCCCATTACTATGACACTTCAATGGGCATGATCTTGGCCGGGTTAAGTGTGACTTCTCGTAGGTTTTTCCACTCGACCATGGTGACCCTGAAAGAAATTTTTAAGCGTTCAAAACCTAAGTCCAGACATCTAGGCGCTTCATCCAGGCGATATTTGCCGGTTTAAGTGCGACTTCTCGGACGCTAATCCACTCGACCATAGTAAACCTGGAAGAAATATTGAAGCATTCAAAACCTAAATCCAGACATCCAGGCTCACAGACTAACCCCATAACAGTTACAGATTACAGGGCATGATTTTATTCAGTAAAGGCCTGGACCCACAGACTCACCCCATTACTATAACACTATTATGGGCATGATGTTGGCCGGGTTAAATGTGACTTCTCGTATGATTTCCCACTCAACCATGGTAACCCTGGAAGAAATATTGACGCATTCAAAACCTAAATCCAGGTTCACAGACTAACCTCATAACATTTACACATTACTGGGCATGATTTTACTCAGTAAAGGCCCTGTATTACAGTTTTCTTTAAGGCCTGGGCCCACAAACTCAATCCATTACTATAACACTTTTATGGGCATGATCTTGGCAGGGTTAAGCGTGACTTGTCATAGGCTTTCTTACTCAAAACAATGGTAACCCTGGAAGAAACTTTTAAGCATTCAAAGCCTACGTCCAGACATCCAAGCACTCAGCCTAACCCCATAACAGTTACACATTACAGGGCATGAGTTTATTCAGTAAAGGACTGGGCCCACAGACTCACCGCATTACTGTAACAGGCATGATATTGGCCGGGTTAAGTGTGACTTCTCGTAGGCTTTCCCACTCGACCATGGTAACCCTGGAAGAAATTTTTAAGCGTTCAAAACCTAAATCCAGACATCTAAGCTCACAGACTAACCCAATAACAGTAACACATTACCGGTCATGATTTTATTCAGTAAAGGCCTGGGCCCACAAACTCACCCCATTATTACAACACTATTATGGGCATGATCTTGGCGGGTTAAGTGTGACTTCTCGTGAGGCTTTTTACTCGACCATGGTAACCCTGGAAGAAACTTTTAAGCATTCAAAGCCTACGTCCAGACCTCCAAGCACACAGACTAACCCTTTAACAGTAAACACATTACTGGGCATGATTTTTTTCAGTAAAGGCCTGGGCCCACAGACTCACTCCATTACTACAACACTATCAGGGGCATGATCTTGGCCGGGTTAAGTGTGACTTCTCGTAGGCTTTCCCATTTGACCATGGTAACCTTAGAAGAAGTTTTTAAGCGTTCAAATCCTAAGTGCAGGCATCCAGGCGATATTGGCCGGTTTAAGTGCGACTTCTCGGACGCTAATCCACTCGACCATGGTAACCCTGGAACAAATTTTAAAGCGTTCAAAACCTAGATCCAGACATCCAGGCTCACAGACTAACCCCATAACAGTAACACATTACTGGGCATGATTTTATTCAGTAAAGCCCTGGGCCCACAGACTCACCCCATTACTATAACAGGCGTGATCTTGGCGGGTTAAGTGTGACTTCTCGTAGGCTTTCCCACTCGACCATGGTAACCCTGGAAGAAGTTTTTAAGCGTTCAAAACCTACACCCAGACATCCAGGCGATATTGGCCAGTTTAAGTGCGACTTCTCGGACGCTAATCCACTCGACCATGGTAACCCTGGAACAAATATTTGAACGTTCAAAACCTACGCCGAGACATCCAGGCTCACAGACTAACCCCATAACAGTAACACATTACGGGCATGATTTTATTCAGTAAGGGCCCTGTATTACAGTTTTCTTTAAGGCCTGGGCCCACAAACTCACCCCATTACTATGACACTTCAATGGGCATGATCTTGGCGGGTTAAGTGTGACTTCTCGTAGGTTTTTCCACTCGACCATGGTGACCCTGAAAGAAATTTTTAAGCGTTCAAAACCTAAGTCCAGACATCTAGGCGCTTCATCCAGGCGATATTTGCCGGTTTAAGTGCGACTTCTCGGACGCTAATCCACTCGACCATGGTAACCCTGGAACAAATTTTTAAGCGTTCAAAACCTAGATCTAGACATTCAGGCTCACAGAGTAACCCCATAACAGTAACAGATTACTAAGCATGATTTTATTCAGTAAAGGCCTGGGCCCACAGACTCACTCCATTACTTTAACACTATTAGGGGCATGATTTTGGCCGGGTTAAGTGTGACTTCTCGTAGGCTTTCCCACTCGACCATGGTGACCCTGGAAGAAATTTTTAAGCGTTCAAAACCTAAGTCCAGACATCTAGGCGCTTCATCCAGGCGATTTTTGCCGGTTTAAGTGCGACTTCTCGGACGCTAATCCACTCGACCATGGTAAACCTGGAACAAATTTTTAAGCGTTCAAAACCTAGATCCAGACATCCAGGCTCACAGACTAACCCCATAACAGTAACACATTACTGGGCATGATTTTATTCAGTAAAGGCCTGGGCCCACAGACTCACTCCATTACTTTAACACTATTAGGGCATGATCTTGGCCGGTTAAGTGTGACTTCTCGGGACGCTAATCCACTCGACCATGGTAACCCTGGAACAAATATTTGAACGTTCAAAACCTACGTCGAGACATCCAGGCTCACAGACTAACCCCATAACAGTAACACACATTACGGGCATGATTTTATTCAGTAAGGGCCCAGTATTACAGTTTTCTTTAAGGCCTGGGCCCACAAACTCACCCCATTACTATGACACTTTAATGGGCATGATCTTGGCCGGGTTAAGTGTGACTTCTCGTATGCTTTCCCACTCGACCATGGTAACCCTGGAAGAAATTTTTAACATTTCAAAAACTAAGGCCAGATATCCAGGCTCAAGACTAACCCCATAACAGCAAGACATTACTGGGAATGATTTTATTCACTAAAGGCCCTGTATTACAGTTTTCTTTAAGGCTTTGGCCAACAAACTCACTCCATTACTATAAAACTATTAGGGGCATGATCTTGGCCGGGTTAAGTGTGACGTCTTGTAGGTTTTCCTACTCGACCATGGTAACCCTGGAAGAAATATTGAAGCATTCAAAACCTAAATCCAGACATCCAGGCTCAGCCCATAACAGTTACACATTATTGGGCATGATTTTATTCAGTAAAGGCCTGGGCCCACAGACTCACCCCATTACTTTAACACTTTTGTAGGTATGATCTCGGCCTGGTTAAGGGTGACATCTCATAGGCTTTCCCACTCGACCATGGTAACCCTTGAAGAAAATTTTTACATTTCAAAAACTAAGTCCAGATATCCAGGCTCAAGACTAACCCCATAACAGGAACACATTACTGGGCATGATTTTATTCACTAAAGGCCCTGTATTACAGATTTCTTTAAAGCCTGGACCCACAGACTCACACCCATTACTATAACACTTTCATGGGCATGATCTTGGCCGGGTTAAGTGTGACTTCTCGTATGCTTTCCCACTCGACCATGCTAACCCTGGAAGAAATATTGAAGCATTCAAAACGTAAATCTAGACATCCAGGCTCACAGACTAACCCCATAACAGTTACACATTACTGGGCATGATTTTATTCAGTAAAGGCCTGGGCCCACAGACTCACCCCATTACTATAACACTATTATGGGCATGATCTTGGCCGGGTTAAGTGTGACTTCTCGTATGCTTTCCCACTCGACCATGCTAACCCTGGAAGAAATATTGAAGCATTGAAAACCTAAATCCAGACATCCAGGCTCACAGACTAACCCCATAACAGTTACACATTACTGGGCATGATTTTATTCAGTAAAGGCCTGGGCCCAGAGCCTCACCCCACCACTATAACACTATTATGAGCATGATCTTGGCGGGTTAAGTGTGACTTCTCGTAGGCTTTCCCACTCGACCATGGTAACCCTGGAAGAAATATTGAAGGATTCAAAACCTAAATCCAGATATCCAGGCTCACCCCATTACAGTTACACATTACTGGACATGATTTCATTCAGTAAAGGCCTGGGCCAACAGACTCACCCCATTACTATAACACTATTATGGGCATGATCTTGGCAGGGTTAAGTGTGACTTCTCGTATGCTTTCCCACTCGACCATGGTAACCCTGGAAGAAATATTGAAGCATTCAAAACCTAAATCCAGACATCCAGGCTCACAGACTAACCCCATAACAGTTACACATTACTGGGCATGATTTTATTCACTAAAGGCCCTGTATTACAGTTTTTTTTTAAGGCCTGGGCCCACAAACTCACCCCATTTCTATGACATTTTCATGGGCATGATCTGGCGGGTTAAGTGTGACTTCTCGTAGGTTTTCCCACTCGACTATGGTAACCCTGGAAGAAATATTGAAGCATTCAAAACCTAAATCCAGAAATTCAGGCTCACAGACTAACCCCAAAACAGTTACACATTACTGGGCACAATTTTATTCAGTAAAGGCCTGGGCCCACAGACTCACCCCATTACTATAACACTATTATGGGCATGATCTTGGCCGGGTTATTTGTGACTGCTCGTATGCTTTCCCACTCGACCATGGTAACCCTGGAAGAAATATTGAAGCATTCAAAACCTAAATCCAGACATCCAGGCTCACAGACTAACCCCATAACAGTTAAACATTACTGGGCATGATTTTATTCACTAAAGGCCCTGTATTACAGTTTTTTTTTAAGGCCTGGGCCCACAAACTCACCCCATTTCTATGACACTTTCATGGGCATGATCTTGGCCGGGTTATTTGTGACTGCTCGTATGCTTTCCCACTCGACCATGGTAACCCTGGAAGAAATATTGAAGCGTTCAAAACCTAAATCCAGACATCCAGGCTCACAGACTAACCCCATAACAGTTACACATTACAGGGCATGATTTTATTCAGTAAAGGCCTAGGCCCACAGACTCACCCCATTACTATAACACTATTATGGGCATGATCTTGGCCGGGTTATTTGTGACTTCTCGTATGCTTTCCCACTCGACCATGGTAAACCTGGTACAAATATTTGAGCGTTCAAAACCTACATCCAGACATCCTGGCTCATAGATTAACCCCATAACAACTACACATTACTGCGTATGACTTTATTCAGAAAAGGCCTGGGACCAGAAACTCAACCCATTACTATAACACTTTTATGGGCATGATCTTGGCCGGGTTAAGTGTGACTTCTCGAAGGCTTTCCCACTCGACCATGGTAACCCTGCAAGAAATTTTTAAGGGTTCAAAACCAAAACCCAGACATCCAGGCTGACAGACTAACCCAATAACAGTAACACATTACTGGGCACGATTTTATTCAGTAAAGGCCCTTTATTACAGTTTTCTTTAAGGCATGGGTCCACAAACTCACCCCAATACTATGATACTTTCATGGGCATGTTCTTGGCCGGGTTAAGTGTGACTTCTCGTAGGTTTTCCCACTCGACCATGGTAACCCTGGAAGAAATATTGAAGCATTCAAAACCTAAATCCAGACATCCAGGCTCACAGACTAACCCCATAACAGTTAGACATTACAGGGCATGATTTTATTCAGTAAAGGCCTGGGCCCACAGACTCACCCCATTACTATAACACTATTATGGGCATGATCTTGGCCGGGTTATTTGTGACTTCTCGTATGCTTTCCCACTCGACCATGGTAAACCTGGCACAAATATTTGAGCGTTCAAAACCTACATCTAGACATCCTGGCTCAAAGATTAACCCCATAACAACTACACATTACTGCGTATGTCTTTATTCAGAAAAGGCCTGGGTCCACAAACTCACCCCATTACTATGATACTTTCATGGGCATGATCTTGGCCGGGTTAAGTGTGACTTCTCGTATGTTTTCCCACTCGACCATGGTAACCCTGGAAGAAATATTGAAGCATTCAAAACCTAAATCCAGACATCCAGGCTCACAGACTAACCCCATAACAGTTAGACATTACAGGGCATGATTTTATTCAGTAAAGGCCTGGGCCCACAGACTCACCCCATTACTATAACACTATTATGGGCATGATCTTGGCCGGGTTAAGTGTGACTTCTCGTATGCTTTCCCACTCGACCATGGTAAACCTGGCACAAATATTTGAGCGTTCAAAACCTACATCTAGACATCCTGGCTCAAAGAATAACCCCATAACAACTACACATTACTGCGTATGACTTTATTCAGAAAAGGCCTGGGTCCACAAACTCACCCCATTAGTATGATACTTTCATGGGCATGATCTTGGCCGGGTTAAGTGTGACTTCTCGTAGGTTTTCCCACTCGACCATGGTAACCCTGGAAGAAATATTGAAGCATTCAAAACCTAAATCCAGACATCCAGGCTCACAGACTAACCCCATAACAGTTACACATTACAGGGCATGATTTTATTCAGTAAAGGCCTGGGCCCACAGACTCACCCCATTACTATAACACTATTATGGGCATGATCTTGGCCGGGTTAAGTGTGACTTCTCGTATGCTTTCCCACTCGACCATGCTAACCCTGGAGGAAATATTGAAGCATTCAAAACCTAAATCCAGACATCCAAGCCCAAGACTATCCCCAAAACAGCGAGACATTACTAGGCATGATTTTATTCAGTAAAGGCCTGGGCCCACAAACTCAACCCATTACTATGACACTTTCATGGGCATGATCTCGGCCGGGTTAAGTGTGACTTCTCATAAGTGTGACTTCTCATTTCCCACTCGACCATGGTAACCCTTGAAGAAATTTTTAACATTTCAAAACCTAAATCCAGGCTCAGGACTAATCCCATAACAGTAACACATTACAGGAAATGATTTTATTCAGTAAAGGCCCTGTATTACAGTTTTCTTTAAGGCCTGGGCCCACAAACTCACCCCATTATTATGACACTTTCATGGGAATGATCTTGGCTGGGTTAAGTGTGACTTCTCATAGGTTTTCCCACTCGACCATGGTAACCCTTGAAGAAATATTGAAGCATTCAAAACCTAAATCCAAACATCCAGGCTCACAGACTAACCCCATAACAGCTACACATTACTGGGCATGATTTTATTCACTAAAGGCCTGGGCCTACAGACTCACCCCATTACTATAGCACTATTATGGACATGTTCTTGGCCGGGTTAAGTGTGACTTCTCGTAGGCTTTCCCACTCGACCATGGTAACCCCGGAAGAAGTTTTTAAGCATTCAAAACCTACGCCCAGACATCCAGGCGATATTGGTCAGTTTAAGTGCGACTTCTCGGACGCTAATCCACTCGACCATGGTAACCCTGGAACAAATATTTGAACGTTCAAAACCTACGTCGAGACATCCAGGCTCACAGACTAACCCCATAACAGTAACACATTACGGGGCATGATTTTATTCAGTAAGGGCCCTGTATTACAGTTTTCTTTAAGGCCTGGGCCCACAAACTCACCCCATTACTATGACACTTTAATGGGCATGATCTTGGCCGGGTTAAGTGTGACTTCTCGTAGGTTTTTCAACTCGACCATGGTGACCCTGGAAGAAATTTTTAAGCGTTCAAAACCTAAGTCCAGACATCTAGGCGCTTCATCCAGGCGATATTTTGCGGTTTAAGTGCGACTTCTCGGACGCTAATCCACTCGACCATGGTAACCCTGGAACAAATTTTTAAGCGTTCAAAACCTAGATCCAGACATCCAGGCTCACAGACTAACCCCATAACAGTAACACATTATTGGGCATGATTTTATTCAGTAAAGGCCTGAGCCCACAGACTCACTCCATTACTTTAACACTTATTAGGGGCATGATCTTGGCCGGGTTAAGTGTGACTTCTCGTAGGCTTTCCCACTCGACCATGGTAACCCTGGAAGAAGTTTTTAAGCGTTCAAAACCTACGCCCAGACATCCAGGCGATATTGGCCAGTTTAAGTGCGACTTCTTGGACGCTAATCCACTCGACCATGGTAACCCTGGAACAAATATTTGAACGTTCAAAACCTACGTCGAGACATCCAGGCTCACAGACTAACCCCATAACAGTAACACATTACGGGGCATGATTTTATTCAGTAAGGGCCCTGTATTACAGTTTTTTTTAAGGCCTGGGCCCACAAACTCACCCCATTACTATGACACTTTAATGGGCATGATCTTGGCCGGGTTAAGTGTGACTTCTCGTAGGTTTTTCCACTCGACCATGGTGACCCTGGAAGAAATTTTTAAGCGTTCAAAAACTAAGGCCAGATATCCAGGCTCAAGACTAACCCCATAACAGCAAGACATTACTGGGAATGATTTTATTCACTAAAGGCCCTGTATTACAGTTTTCTTTAAGGCTTTGGCCAACAAACTCACTCCATTACTATAAAACTATTAGGGGCATGATCTTGGCCGGGTTAAGTGTGACGTCTTGTAGGTTTTCCTACTCGACCATGGTAACCCTGGAAGAAATATTGAAGCATTCAAAACCTAAATCCAGACATCCAGGCTCACCCCATAACAGTTACACATTATTGGGCATGATTTTATTCAGTAAAGGCCTGGGCCCACAGACTCACCCCATTACTTTAACACTTTTGTAGGTATGATCTCGGCCTGGTTAAGGGTGACATCTCATAGGCTTTCCCACTCGACCATGGTAACCCTTGAAGAAAATTTTTACATTTCAAAAACTAAGTCCAGATATCCAGGCTCAAGACTAACCCCATAACAGGAACACATTACTGGGCATGATTTTATTCACTAAAGGCCCTGTATTACAGATTTCTTTAAAGCCTGGACCCACAGACTCACACCCATTACTATAACACTTTCATGGGCATGATCTTGGCCGGGTTAAGTGTGACTTCTCGTATGCTTTCCCACTCGACCATGCTAACCCTGGAAGAAATATTGAAGCATTCAAAACCTAAATCTAGACATCCAGGCTCACAGACTAACCCCATAACAGTTACACATTACTGGGCATGATTTTATTCAGTAAAGGCCTGGGCCCACAGACTCACCCCATTACTATAACACTATTATGGGCATGATCTTGGCCGGGTTAAGTGTGACTTCTCGTATGCTTTCCCACTCGACCATGCTAACCCTGGAAGAAATATTGAAGCATTGAAAACCTAAATCCAGACATCCAGGCTCACAGACTAACCCCATAACAGTTACACATTACTGGGCATGATTTTATTCAGTAAAGGCCTGGGCCCAGAGCCTCACCCCACCACTATAACACTATTATGAGCATGATCTTGGCGGGTTAAGTGTGACTTCTCGTAGGCTTTCCCACTCGACCATGGTAACCCTGGAAGAAATATTGAAGGATTCAAAACCTAAATCCAGATATCCAGGCTCACCCCATTACAGTTACACATTACTGGACATGATTTCATTCAGTAAAGGCCTGGGCCAACAGACTCACCCCATTACTATAACACTATTATGGGCATGATCTTGGCAGGGTTAAGTGTGACTTCTCGTATGCTTTCCCACTCGACCATGGTAACCCTGGAAGAAATATTGAAGCATTCAAAACCTAAATCCAGACATCCAGGCTCACAGACTAACCCCATAACAGTTACACATTACTGGGCATGATTTTATTCACTAAAGGCCCTGTATTACAGTTTTTTTTTAAGGCCTGGGCCCACAAACTCACCCCATTTCTATGACATTTTCATGGGCATGATCTTGGCCGGGTTAAGTGTGACTTCTCGTAGGTTTTCCCACTCGACTATGGTAACCCTGGAAGAAATATTGAAGCATTCAAAACCTAAATCCAGAAATTCAGGCTCACAGACTAACCCCAAAACAGTTACACATTACTGGGCACAATTTTATTCAGTAAAGGCCTGGGCCCACAGACTCACCCCATTACTATAACACTATTATGGGCATGATCTTGGCCGGGTTATTTGTGACTGCTCGTATGCTTTCCCACTCGACCATGGTAACCCTGGAAGAAATATTGAAGCATTCAAAACCTAAATCCAGACATCCAGGCTCACAGACTAACCCCATAACAGTTAAACATTACTGGGCATGATTTTATTCACTAAAGGCCCTGTATTACAGTTTTTTTAAGGCCTGGGCCCACAAACTCACCCCATTTCTATGACACTTTCATGGGCATGATCTTGGCCGGGTTATTTGTGACTGCTCGTGATGCTTTCCCACTCGACCATGGTAACCCTGGAAGAAATATTGAAGCGTTCAAAACCTAAGTCCAGACATCCAGGCTCACAGACTAACCCCATAACAGTTACACATTACAGGGCATGATTTTATTCAGTAAAGGCCTAGGCCCACAGACTCACCCCATTACTATAACACTATTATGGGCATGATCTTGGCGGGTTATTTGTGACTTCTCGTATGCTTTCCCACTCGACCATGGTAAACCTGGTACAAATATTTGAGCGTTCAAAACCTACATCCGGACATCCTGGCTCATAGATTAACCCCATAACAACTACACATTACTGCGTATGACTTTATTCAGAAAAGGCCTGGGACCAGAAACTCAACCCATTACTATAACACTTTTATGGGCATGATTTTGGCCGGGTTAAGTGTGACTCTCGTAGGCTTTCCCACTCGACCATGGTAACCCTGGAAGAAATTTTTAAGGGTTCAAAACCAAAATCCAGACATCCAGGCTGACAGACTAACCCAATAACAGTAACACATTACTGGGCACGATTTTATTCAGTAAAGGCCCTTTATTACAGTTTTCTTTAAGGCATGGGTCCACAAACTCACCCCAATACTATGATACTTTCATGGGCATGATCTTGGCGGGTTAAGTGTGACTTCTCGTAGGTTTTCCCACTCGACCATGGTAACCCTGGAAGAAATATTGAAGCATTCAAAACCTAAATCCAGACATCCAGGCTCACAGACTAACCCCATAACAGTTAGACATTACAGGGCATGATTTTATTCAGTAAAGGCCTGGGCCCACAGACTCACCCCATTACTATAACACTATTATGGGCATGATCTTGGCCGGGTTATTTGTGACTTCTCGTATGCTTTCCCACTCGACCATGGTAAACCTGGCACAAATATTTGAGCGTTCAAAACCTACATCTAGACATCCTGGCTCAAAGATTAACCCCATAACAACTACACATTACTGCGTATGTCTTTATTCAGAAAAGGCCTGGGTCCACAAACTCACCCCATTACTATGATACATTCATGGGCATGATCTTGGCCGGGTTAAGTGTGACGTCTTGTAGGTTTTCCCACTCGACCATGGTAACCCTGGAAGAAATATTGAAGCATTCAAAACCTAAATCCAGACATCCAGGCTCACAGACTAACCCAATAACAGTAACACATTACTGGGCATGATTTTATTCAGTAAAGGCCTAGGCCCACAAACTCAACCCATTATTACAACACTATTATGGGCATGATCTTGGCCGGGTTAAGTGTGACTTCTCGTAGGCTTTCTTACTCGACCATGGTAACCCTGGAAGAAACTTTTAAGCGTTCAAAACCTAGATGCAGACATCCAGGCTCACAGACTAACCCCATAACAGTAACACATTACTGGGCATGATTTTATTCAGTAAAGCCCTGGGCCCACAGACTCACCCCATTACTATAACAGGCGTGATTTTGGCGGGTTAAGTGTGACTTCTCGTAGGCTTTCCCACTCGACCATGGTAACCCTGGAAGAAATATTGAAGCATTCAAAACCTAAATCCAGACATCCAGGCTCACAGACTAACCCCATTACAGTTACACATTACTGCGTATGACTTTATTCAGTAAAGGCCTGGGACCAGAAACTCAACCCATTACTATAACATTTTCATGGGCATGATCTTGGCCGGGTTAAGCGGGACTTCTCGTAGGTTTTCCCACTCGACCATGGTAACCCTGGAACAAATATTGAAGCATTCAAAACCTAAATCCAGACATCCAGGCTCACAGACTAACCCCATAACAGTAACACATTACTGGGCATGATTTTATTCAGTTAAGGCCTGGGCCCACAGACGCACCCCATTACTATAACAGGCGTGATCTTTTAAGTGTGACTTCTCGTAGGTTTTTCCACTCGACCATGGTGACCCTGGAAGAAATTTTTAAGCGTTCAAAACCTAAGTCCAGACATCTAGGCGCTTCATCCAGGCGATATTTGCGGTTTAAGTGCGACGACTTCTCGGACGCTAATCCACTCGACCATGGTAACCCTGGAACAAATTTTTAAGCGTTCAAAACCTAGATCCAGACATCCAGGCTCACAGACTAACCCCATAACAGTAACACATTACTGGTCATGATTTTATTCAGTAAAGGCCTGGGCCCACAGACTCACTCCATTACTATAACACTATTAGGGGCATGATCTTGGCGGGTTAGTGTGACTTCTCGTGAGGCTTTCCCACTCGACAATGGTAACTCTGGAAGAAGTTTTAAGCATTCAAAACCTACGCCCGACATCCAGGCGATATTGGCCAGTTTAAGTGCGACTTCTCGGACGCTAATCCACTCGACCATGGTAACCCTGGAACAAATATTTGAACGTTTAAAACCTACGTCGAGACATCCAGGCTCACAGACTAACCCCATAACAGTAACACATTACGGGCATGATTTTATTCAGTAAAGGCCCTGTATTACAGTTGTCTTTAAGGCCTGGGCCCACAAACTCACCCCATTACTATGATACTTTAATGGGCATGATCTTGGCCGGGTTAAGTGTGACTTCTCGTAGGTTTTTCCACTCGACCATGGTGACCCTGAAAGAAATTTTTAAGCGTCCAAAACCTAAGTCCAGACATCTAGGCTCTTCATCCAGGCGATATTTGCCGGTTTAAGTGCGACTTCTCGGACGCTAATCCACTCGACCATGGTAACCCTGGAACAAATTTTTAAGCGTTCAAAACCTAGATCCAGAAATCCAGGCTCACAGACTAACCCCATAACAGTAACACATTACTGGGCATGATTTTATTCAGTAAAGGCCTGGGACCAGAAACTCAACCCATTACTATAACACTTTTTTGGGCATGATCTTGGCAGGGTTAAGCGTGACTTCTCGTAGGCTTTCTTACTCGACAATGGTAACCCTGGAAGAAACTTTAAGCAATCAAAGCCTACGTCCAGAAACCCAAGCACACAGACTAACCCCTTAACAGTAACACATTACTGGGCATGATTTTATTAGGTAAAGGCCTGGGCCAACAGATTCACCCCATTACTATAAAACTTTTATGGGAATGATCTTGGCCGGGTTAAGTGTGACTTCTCGTAGGCTTTCCCACTCGACCATGGTAACCCTGGAAGTAGTTTTTAAGCGTTCAAAACCTACGTCCAGACACCCAGGATCACAGACTAATCCCATAACAATAACACATTACTGGGCATGATTTTATTCAGTAAAGGCCTGAACCCACAGACTCACCCCATTACTATAACACAATTATGGGCATGATCTTTGCCGGGTTAAGTGCGACTTCTCGTAGGCTTTCCCACTCGACCATGGTAACCCTGGAACAAATATTTAGATGTTCAAAATCTACGTCGAGACATCCAGGCTCACAGACTAACCCCATGACAGTTACACATTACTGGGCATGATTTTATTCAGTAAAGGTCTGAACCCACAGACTCACCCCATTACTATAACACTATTATGTGCATGATCTTGGCGGGTTAAGTGTGACTTCTCGTAGGTTTTCCCACTCGACCATAGTAAACCTGGAAGAAATATTGAAGCATTCAAAACCTAAATCCAGACATCCAGGCTCACAGACTAACCCCATAACAGTTACAGATTACAGGGCATGATTTTATTCAGTAAAGGCCTGGACCCACAGACTCACCCCATTACTATAACACTATTATGGGCATGATGTTGGCCGGGTTAAATGTGACTTCTCGTATGATTTCTCCCACTCAACCATGGTAACCCTGGAAGAAATATTGACGCATTCAAAACCTAAATCCAGGTTCACAGACTAACCTCATAACATTTACACATTACTGGGCATGATTTTACTCAGTAAAGGCCCTGTATTACAGTTTTCTTTAAGGCCTGGGCCCACAAACTCAATCCATTACTATAACACTTTTATGGGCATGATCTTGGCAGGGTTAAGCGTGACTTGTCATAGGCTTTCTTACTCAAAACAATGGTAACCCTGGAAGAAACTTTTAAGCATTCAAAGCCTACGTCCAGACATCCAAGCACTCAGCCTAACCCCATAACAGTTACACATTACAGGGCATGAGTTTATTCAGTAAAGGACTGGGCCCACAGACTCACCGCATTACTGTAACAGGCATGATATTGGCCGGGTTAAGTGTGACTTCTCGTGTAGGCTTTCCCACTCGACCATGGTAACCCTGGAAGAAATTTTTAAGCGTTCAAAACCTAAATCCAGACATCTAAGCTCACAGACTAACCCAATAACAGTAACACATTACCGGTCATGATTTTATTCAGTAAAGGCCTGGGCCCACAAACTCACCCCATTATTACAACACTATTATGGGCATGATCTTGGCCGGGTTAAGTGTGACTTCTCGTAGGCTTTTTTACTCGACCATGGTAACCCTGGAAGAAACTTTTAAGCATTCAAAGCCTACGTCCAGACCTCCAAGCACACAGACTAACCCTTTAACAGTAAACACATTACTGGGCATGATTTTTTTCAGTAAAGGCCTGGGCCCACAGACTCACTCCATTACTACAACACTATCAGGGCATGATCTTGGCCGGGTTAAGTGTGACTTCTCGTAGGCTTTCCCATTTGACCATGGTAACCTTAGAAGAAGTTTTTAAGCGTTCAAATCCTAAGTGCAGGCATCCAGGCGATATTGGCCGGTTTAAGTGCGACTTCTCGGACGCTAATCCACTCGACCATGGTAACCCTGGAACAAATTTTAAAGCGTTCAAAACCTAGATCCAGACATCCAGGCTCACAGACTAACCCCATAACAGTAACACATTACTGGGCATGATTTTATTCAGTAAAGCCCTGGGCCCACAGACTCACCCCATTACTATAACAGGCGTGATCTGGCGGGGTTAGTGTGACTTCTCGTAGGCTTTCCCACTCGACCATGGTAACCCTGGAAGAAGTTTTTAAGCGTTCAAAACCTACACCCAGACATCCAGGCGATATTGGCCAGTTTAAGTGCGACTTCTCGGACGCTAATCCACTCGACCATGGTAACCCTGGAACAAATATTTGAACGTTCAAAACCTACGTCGAGACATCCAGGCTCACAGACTAACCCCATAACAGTAACACATTACGGGGCATGATTTTATTCAGTAAGGGCCCTGTATTACAGTTTTCTTTAAGGCCTGGGCCCACAAACTCACCCCATTACTATGACACTTCAATGGGCATGATCTTGGCCGGGTTAAGTGTGACTTCTCGTAGGTTTTTCCACTCGACCATGGTGACCCTGAAAGAAATTTTTAAGCGTTCAAAACCTAAGTCCAGACATCTAGGCGCTTCATCCAGGCGATATTTGCGGTTTAAGTGCGACTTCTCGGACGCTAATCCACTCGACCATGGTAACCCTGGAACAAATTTTTAAGCGTTCAAAACCTAGATCTAGACATTCAGGCTCACAGAGTAACCCCATAACAGTAACAGATTACTAAGCATGATTTTATTCAGTAAAGGCCTGGGCCCACAGACTCACTCCATTACTTTAACACTATTAGGGGCATGATTTTGGCCGGGTTAAGTGTGACTTCTCGTAGGCTTTCCCACTCGACCATGGTGACCCTGGAAGAAATTTTTAAGCGTTCAAAACCTAAGTCCAGACATCTAGGCGCTTCATCCAGGCGATATTTGCCGGTTTAAGTGCGACTTCTCGGACGCTAATCCACTCGACCATGGTAACCCTGGAACAAATTTTTAAGCGCTCAAAACCTAGATCTAGACATTCAGGCTCACAGACTAACCCCATAACAGTAACAGATTACTGGGCATGATTTTATTCAGTAAAGGCCTGGGCCCACAGACACACTCCATTACTTTAACACTATTAGGGGCATGATTTTGGCGGGTTAAGTGTGACTTCTCGTAGGCTTTCCCACTCGACCATGGTAACCCTGGAAGAAGTTTTTAAGCGTTCAAAACCTACGCCCAGACATCCAGGCGATATTGGCCAGTTTAAGTGCGACTTCTCGGACGCTAATCCACTCGACCATGGTAACCCTAGAACAAATATTTGAACGTTCAAAACCTACGTCGAGACATCCAGGCTCACAGACTAACCCCATAACAGTAACACATTACGGGGCATGATTTTATTCAGTAAGGGCCCTGTATTACAGTTTTCTTTAAGGCCTGGGCCCACAAACTCACCCCATTACTATGACACTTTAATGGGCATGATCTTGGCCGGGTTAAGTGTGACTTCTCGTAGGTTTTTCCACTCGACCATGGTGACCCTGGAAGAAATTTTTAATCGTTCAAAACCTAAGTCCAGACATCTAGGCGCTTCATCCAGGCGATATTTGCCGGTTTAAGTGCGACTTCACGGACGCTAATCCACTCGACCATGGTAACCCTGGAACAAATTTTTAAGCGTTCAAAACCTAGATCCAGACATCCAGGCTCACAGACTAACCCCATAACAGTAACACATTACTGGGCATGATTTTATTCAGTAAAGGCCTGGGACCAGAAACTCAACCCATTACTATAACACTTTTATGGGCATGATCTTGGCAAGGTTAAGCGTGACTTCTCGTAGGCTTTCTTACTCGACAATGGTAACCCTGGAAGAAACTTTAAGCAATCAAAGCCTACGTCCAGAAATCCAAGCACACAGACTAACCCCTTAACAGTAACACATTACTGGGCATGATTTTATTCAGTAAAGGCCTGGGCCAACAGACTCACCGCATTACTATAAAACTTTTATGTGAATGATCTTGGCCGGGTTAAGTGTGACTTCTCGTAGGCTTTCTTACTCGACAGTGGTAACCCTGGAAGAAACTTTTAAGCAATCAAAGCCTACGTCCAGACATCCAAGCACACAGACTAACCCCTTAACAGTAACACATTACTGGGCATGATTTTATTGAGTAAAGGCCTGGGCCAACAGACTCACCCCAGTACTATAAAACTTTTATGGGAATGATCTTGGCCGGGTTAAGTGTGACTTCTCGTAGGCTTTCCCACTCGACCATGGTAACCCTGGAAGAAAATTTTAACACTTCAAAAACTAAGTCCAGATATCCAGGCTCAAGACTAACTCCATAACAGCAAGACATTACTGGGAATGATTTTATTCAGTAAAGGCCTGGGACCAGAAACTCACCCATTACTGTAACACGTTTATGGGCATGATCTTGGCAGGGTTAAGCGTGACTTCTCGTAGGCTTTCTTACTCGACAGTGGTAACCCTGGAAGAAACTATTAAGCATTCAAAGCCTACGTCAAGACATCCAAGCACACAGACTAACCCCTTAACAGTAACACATTACTGGACATGATTTTATTCAGTAAAGGCCTGGGCCAACAAACTCACCCCATTACTATAAAACTTTTATGGGAATGATCTTGTCCGGGTTAAGTCTGACTTCTCGTAGGCTTTCCCACTCGACCATGGTAACCCTGGAAGAAATTTTTAACACTTCAAAAACTAAGTCCAGATATCCAGGCTCAAGACTAACCCCATATTAGCAAGACATTACTGGGCATGATTTTATTCAGTAAAGGCCCTGTATTACGGTTTTATTTAAGGCATGGGCCAAGAAACTCACCCCATTACTGTAACACATTCATGGGCATGATCTTGGCCGGGTTAAGTGTGACGTCTTGTAGGTTTTCCCACTTGACCATGGTAACCCTGGAAGAAATATTGAAGCATTCAAAACCTAAATCCAGACATCCAGGCTCACAGACTAACTCCATAACAGTAACACATTACTGGACATGATTTTATTCAGTAAAGGCCTGGGCCCACAGACTCATCCCATTACTATAACACTATTATGGGCATGATCTCGGCCGGGTTAAGCGTGACTTCTCATAGGCTTTCCCACTCGACCATGGTAACCCTTGAAGAAATTTTTACATTTCAAAAACTAAGTCCAGATATCCAAGCTCAAGACGAACCCCATAACAGCAAGACATTACTGGGAATGATTTTATTCAGTAAAGGACTGGGACCAGAAACTCACCCATTACTATAACACGTTTAAGGGCATGATCTTGGCAGGGTTAAGCGTGACTTCTCGTAGGCTTTCTTACTCGACAGTGGTAACCCTGGAAGAAACTATTAAGCATTCAAAGCCTACGTCAAGACATCCAAGCACACAGACTATCCCCTTAACAGTAACACATTACTGGGCATGATTTTATTCAGTAAAGGCCTGGGCCAACAAACTCACCCCATTACTATAAAACTTTTATGGGAATGATCTTGGCCGGGTTAAGTGTGACTTCTCGTAGGCTTTCCCACTAGACCATGGTAACCCTGGAAGAAATTTTTAACACTTCAAAAACTAAGTCCAGATATCCAGGCTCAAGACTAACCCCATAACAGCAAGACATTACTGGGCATGATTTTATTCAGTAAAGGCCTGGGACCAGAAACTCACCCATTACTATAACACGTTTATGGGCATGACCTTGGCAGGGTTAAGTGTGACTTCTCGTAGGCTTTCTTACTCGACAGTGGTAACCCTGGAAGAAACTTTTAAGCATTCAAAGCCTACGTCCAGACATCCAAGCACACAGACTAACCCCTTAACAGTAACACATTACTGGGCATGATTTTATTCAGTAAAGGCCTGGGCCAACAGACTCACCCCATTACTATAAAACTTTTATGGGCATGATCTTGGCCGGGTTAAGTGTGACTTCTCGTAGGCTTTCCCACTCAACCATGGTAACCCTGGTAGAAATTTTTAAGGGTTCAAAACCTAAATCCAGACATCCAGGCTCACAGACTAACCCAATAACAGTAACACATTACTGGGCATGATTTTATTCAGTAAAAGCCAGGGACCACAAACTCACCCCATTATTACAACACTATTATGGGCATGATCTTGGCCGGGTTAAGTGTGACTTCTCGTAGGCTTTCTTACTCGACCATGGTAACCCTGGAAGAAACTTTTAAGCATTAAAAACCTGCGTCCAGACATCCAAGCACACAGACTATCCCCTTAACAGTAACACAATACTGGGCATGATTTTATTCAGTAAAGGCCTGGGCCCGCAGACTCACTCCATTACTATAACACTATTAGAGGCATGATCTTGGCCGGGTTAAGTGTGACTTCTCGTAGGCTTTCCCATTCGACCATGGTAACCCTGGAAGAAGTTTTTAAGCGTTCAAAAAAAGTCCAGACATCCAGGCGATATTTGCCGGTTTAAGTGCGACTTCTCGGACGCTAATCCACTCGACCATGGTAACCCTGGAACAAATATTTGAACGTTCAAAACCTACGTCCAGACATCCAGGCTAAAGACTAAACCCATAACAATAACACATTAGTAGGCATGTCTTTATTCAGTATAGGCCCTGTATTACAGTTGTCTTTAAGGCCTGGGCCCACAAACTCACCCCATTACTATAATACTTTCATGGGCATGATCTTGGCCGGGTTAAGCATGACTTCTCATAGGCTTTCCCACTCGACCATGGTAACCCTGGAAGAAATATTGAAGCATTCAAAACCTAAATCCAGACATCCAGGCTCACAGACTAACCCCATAACAGTAACACATTACTGGGCATGATTTTATTCAGTAAAGGCCTGGGCCAACAGACTCACCGCATTACTATAAAACTTTTATGTGAATGATCTTGGCCGGGTTAAGTGTGACTTCTCGTAGGCTTTCTTACTCGACAGTGGTAACCCTGGAAGAAACTTTTAAGCAATCAAAGCCTACGTCCAGACATCCAAGCACACAGACTAACCCCTTAACAGTAACACATTACTGGGCATGATTTTATTGAGTAAAGGCCTGGGCCAACAGACTCACCCCAGTACTATAAAACTTTTATGGGAATGATCTTGGCCGGGTTAAGTGTGACTTCTCGTAGGCTTTCCCACTCGACCATGGTAACCCTGGAAGAAAATTTTAACACTTCAAAAACTAAGTCCAGATATCCAGGCTCAAGACTAACTCCATAACAGCAAGACATTACTGGGAATGATTTTATTCAGTAAAGGCCTGGGACCAGAAACTCACCCATTACTGTAACACGTTTATGGGCATGATCTTGGCAGGGTTAAGCGTGACTTCTCGTAGGCTTTCTTACTCGACAGTGGTAACCCTGGAAGAAACTATTAAGCATTCAAAGCCTACGTCAAGACATCCAAGCACACAGACTAACCCCTTAACAGTAACACATTACTGGACATGATTTTATTCAGTAAAGGCCTGGGCCAACAAACTCACCCCATTACTATAAAACTTTTATGGGAATGATCTTGTCCGGTTAAGTCTGACTTCTCGTAGGCTTTCCCACTCGACCATGGTAACCCTGGAAGAAATTTTTAACACTTCAAAAACTAAGTCCAGATATCCAGGCTCAAGACTAACCCCATATTAGCAAGACATTACTGGGCATGATTTTATTCAGTAAAGGCCCTGTATTACGGTTTTATTTAAGGCATGGGCCAAGAAACTCACCCCATTACTGTAACACATTCATGGGCATGATCTTGGCCGGGTTAAGTGTGACGTCTTGTAGGTTTTCCCACTTGACCATGGTAACCCTGGAAGAAATATTGAAGCATTCAAAACCTAAATCCAGACATCCAGGCTCACAGACTAACTCCATAACAGTAACACATTACTGGACATGATTTTATTCAGTAAAGGCCTGGGCCCACAGACTCATCCCATTACTATAACACTATTATGGGCATGATCTCGGCCGGGTTAAGCGTGACTTCTCATAGGCTTTCCCACTCGACCATGGTAACCCTTGAAGAAATTTTTTACATTTCAAAAACTAAGTCCAGATATCCAAGCTCAAGACGAACCCCATAACAGCAAGACATTACTGGGAATGATTTTATTCAGTAAAGGACTGGGACCAGAAACTCACCCATTACTATAACACGTTTAAGGGCATGATCTTGGCAGGGTTAAGCGTGACTTCTCGTAGGCTTTCTTACTCGACAGTGGTAACCCTGGAAGAAACTATTAAGCATTCAAAGCCTACGTCAAGACATCCAAGCACACAGACTATCCCCTTAACAGTAACACATTACTGGGCATGATTTTATTCAGTAAAGGCCTGGGCCAACAAACTCACCCCATTACTATAAAACTTTTATGGGAATGATCTTGGCGGGTTAAGTGTGACTTCTCGTAGGCTTTCCCACTAGACCATGGTAACCCTGGAAGAAATTTTTAACACTTCAAAAACTAAGTCCAGATATCCAGGCTCAAGACTAACCCCATAACAGCAAGACATTACTGGGCATGATTTTATTCAGTAAAGGCCTGGGACCAGAAACTCACCCATTACTATAACACGTTTATGGGCATGACCTTGGCAGGGTTAAGTGTGACTTCTCGTAGGCTTTCTTACTCGACAGTGGTAACCCTGGAAGAAACTTTTAAGCATTCAAAGCCTACGTCCAGACATCCAAGCACACAGACTAACCCCTTAACAGTAACACATTACTGGGCATGATTTTATTCAGTAAAGGCCTGGGCCAACAGACTCACCCCATTACTATAAAACTTTTATGGGCATGATCTTGGCCGGGTTAAGTGTGACTTCTCGTAGGCTTTCCCACTCAACCATGGTAACCCTGGTAGAAATTTTTAAGGGTTCAAAACCTAAATCCAGACATCCAGGCTCACAGACTAACCCAATAACAGTAACACATTACTGGGCATGATTTTATTCAGTAAAAGCCAGGGGCCACAAACTCACCCCATTATTACAACACTATTATGGGCATGATCTTGGCCGGGTTAAGTGTGACTTCTCGTAGGCTTTCTTACTCGACCATGGTAACCCTGGAAGAAACTTTTAAGCATTAAAAACCTGCGTCCAGACATCCAAGCACACAGACTATCCCCTTAACAGTAACACAATACTGGGCATGATTTTATTCAGTAAAGGCCTGGGCCCGCAGACTCACTCCATTACTATAACACTATTAGAGGCATGATCTTGGCCGGGTTAAGTGTGACTTCTCGTAGGCTTTCCCATTCGACCATGGTAACCCTGGAAGAAGTTTTTAAGCGTTCAAAAAAAGTCCAGACATCCAGGCGATATTTGCCGGTTTAAGTGCGACTTCTCGGACGCTAATCCACTCGACCATGGTAACCCTGGAACAAATATTTGAACGTTCAAAACCTACGTCCAGACATCCAGGCTAAAGACTAAACCCATAACAATAACACATTAGTAGGCATGTCTTTATTCAGTATAGGCCCTGTATTACAGTTGTCTTTAAGGCCTGGGCCCACAAACTCACCCCATTACTATAATACTTTCATGGGCATGATCTTGGCCGGGTTAAGCATGACTTCTCATAGGCTTTCCCACTCGACCATGGTAACCCTGGAAGAAATATTGAAGCATTCAAAACCTAAATCCAGACATCCAGGCTCACAGACTAACCCCATAACAGTAACACATTACTGGGCATGATTTTATTCACTAAAGGCCCTGTATTACACTTTTCTTTAAGGCCTGGGCCCACAAACTCACCCCATTATTATGACACTTTCATGGGCATGATCTTGGCCGGGTTAAGTGTGACTTCTCGTAGGTTTTCCCACTCGACCATGGTAACCCTGGAAGAAATATTGAAGCATTCAAAACCTAAATCCAGAAATCCAGGCTCACAGACTAACCCCAAAACAGTTACACATTACTGGGCATGATTTTATTCAGTAAAGGCCTGGGCCCACAGACTCACCCCATTACTGTAAAACTATTATTGGCATGATCTTGGCCGGGTTAAGTGTGATTTCTCGTATGCATTCCCACTTAGACCATGGTAACCCTGGAAGAAATATTGAAGCATTCAAAACCTAAATCCAGACATCCAGGCTCACAGACTAACCCCATTACAGTTACACATTACTGCGTATGACTTTATTCAGTAAAGGCCTGGGACCAGAAACTCAACCCATTACTATAACATTTTCATGGGCATGATCTTGGCCGGGTTAAGCGGGACTTCTCGTAGGTTTTCCCACTCGACCATGGTAACCCTGGAACAAATATTGAAGCATTCAAAACCTAAATCCAGACATCCAGGCTCACAGACTAACCCCATAACAGTAACACATTACTGGGCATGATTTTATTCAGTAAAGGCCTGGGCCCACAGACGCACCCCATTACTATAACAGGCGTGATCTTTTTAAGTGTGACTTCTCGTAGGTTTTTCCACTCGACCATGGTGACCCTGGAAGAAATTTTTAAGCGTTCAAAACCTAAGTCCAGACATCTAGGCGCTTCATCCAGGCGATATTTGCCGGTTTAAGTGCGACTTCTCGTAGGCTTTCCCACTCGACCATGGTAACCCTGGAACAAATATTTAGATGTTCAAAATCTACGTCGAGACATCCAGGCTCACAGACTAACCCCATGACAGTTACACATTACTGGGCATGATTTTATTCAGTAAAGGCCTGAACCCACAGACTCACCCCATTACTATAACACTATTATGTGCATGATCTTGGCCGGGTTAAGTGTGACTTCTCGTAGGTTTTCCCACTCGACCATAGTAAACCTGGAAGAAATATTGAAGCATTCAAAACCTAAATCCAGACATCCAGGCTCACAGACTAACCCCATAACAGTTACAGATTACAGGGCATGATTTTATTCAGTAAAGGCCTGGACCCACAGACTCACCCCATTACTATAACACTATTATGGGCATGATGTTGGCGGGTTAAATGTGACTTCTCGTATGATTTCCCACTCAACCATGGTAACCCTGGAAGAAATATTGACGCATTCAAAACCTAAATCCAGGTTCACAGACTAACCTCATAACATTTACACATTACTGGGCATGATTTTACTCAGTAAAGGCCCTGTATTACAGTTTTCTTTAAGGCCTGGGCCCACAAGCTCAATCCATTACTATAACACTTTTATGGGCATGATCTTGGCAGGGTTAAGCGTGACTTGTCATAGGCTTTCTTACTCAACAATGGTAACCCTGGAAGAAACTTTTAAGCATTCAAAGCCTACGTCCAGACATCCAAGCACTCAGCCTAACACCTTAACAGTAACACATTACTGGGCATGATTTTATTCAGTAAAGGCCTGAGCCCACAGACTCACCCCATTACTATTACACTATTATGGGCATGTTCTTGGCCGGGTTAAGTGTGACTTCTCGTAGGTTTTCCCACTCGACCATGGTAACCCTGGAAGAAATATTGAAGCATTCAAAACCTAAGTCCAGACATCCAGGTTCACAGACTAACCCCATAACAGTTACACATTACAGGGCATGAGTTTATTCAGTAAAGGACTGGGCCCACAGACTCACCGCATTACTGTAACAGGCATGATATTGGCCGGGTTAAGTGTGACTTCTCGTAGGCTTTCCCACTCGACCATGGTAACCCTGGAAGAAATTTTTAAGCGTTCAAAACCTAAATCCAGACATCTAAGCTCACAGACTAACCCAATAACAGTAACACATTACCGGTCATGATTTTATTCAGTAAAGGCCTGGGCCCACAAACTCACCCCATTATTACAACACTATTATGGGCATGATCTTGGCGGGTTAAGTGTGACTTCTCGTAGGCTTTTTTACTCGACCATGGTAACCCTGGAAGAAACTTTTAAGCATTCAAGCCTACGTCCAGACCTCCAAGCACACAGACTAACCCTTTAACAGTAAACACATTACTGGGCATGATTTTTTTCAGTAAAGGCCTGGGCCCACAGACTCACTCCGATACTACAACACTATCAGGGGCATGATCTTGGCCGGGTTAAGTGTGACTTCTCGTAGGCTTTCCCATTTGACCATGGTAACCTTAGAAGAAGTTTTTAAGCGTTCAAATCCTAAGTGCAGGCATCCAGGCGAAATTGGCCGGTTTAAGTGCGACTTCTCGGACGCTAATCCACTCGACCATGGTAACCCTGGAACAAATTTTAAAGCGTTCAAAACCTAGATCCAGACATCCAGGCTCACAGACTAACCCCATAACAGTAACACATTACTGGGCATGATTTTATTCAGTAAAGGCCTGGGCTCTCAGACTCACCCCATTACTATAACAGGCGTGATCTTGGCCGGGTTAAGTGTGACTTCTCGTAGGCTTTCCCACTCGACCATGGTAACCCTGGAAGAAGTTTTTAAGCGTTCAAAACCTACACCCAGACATCCAGGCGATATTGGCCAGTTTAAGTGCGACTTCTCGGACGCTAATCCACTCGACCATGGTAACCCTGGAACAAATATTTGAACGTTCAAAACCTACGTCGAGACATCCAGGCTCACAGACTAACCCCATAACAGTAACACATTACTGGGCATGATTTTATTCAGTAAGGGCCCTGTATTACAGTTTTCTTTAAGGCCTGGGCCCACAAACTCACCCCATTACTATGACACTTCAATGGGCATGATCTTGGCCGGGTTAAGTGTGACTTCTCGTAGGTTTTTCCACTCGACCATGGTGACCCTGAAAGAAATTTTTAAGCGTTCAAAACCTAAGTCCAGACATCTAGGCGCTTCATCCAGGCGATATTTGTCGGTTTTTAAGCTTTCAAAACCTAGATCCAGACATCCAGGCTCACAGACTAACCCCATAACAGTAACACATTACTGGGCATGATTTTATTCAGTAAAGCCCTGGGCCCACAGACTCACCCCATTACTATAACAGGCATGATCTTGGACGGGTTAAGTGTGACTTCTCGTAGGCTTTCCCACTTGACCATGGTAACCCTGGAAGAAATTTTTAAGGGTTTAAAACCTAAATCCAGACATCCAGGCTCACAGACTAACCCAATAACAGTAACACATTACTGGGCATGATTTTATTCAGTAAAGGCCTGGGCCCACAAACTCACCCCATTATTACAACACTATTATGGGCATGATCTTGGCCGGGTTAAGTGTGACTTCTCGTAGGCTTTCTTACTCGACCATGGTAACCCTGGAAAAAATTTTTAAGCGTTCAAAACCTAAGTCCAGACATCTAGGCGCTTCATCCAGGCGATATTTGCCGGTTTAAGTGCGACTTCTCGGACGCTAATCCACTCGACCATGGTAACCCTAGAAGAAATTTTTAAGGGTTCAAAACCTACATCCAGACATCCAGGCTCACAGACTAACCCAATAACAGTAACACATTAGTGGGCATGATTTTAGTCAGTAAAGGCCTGGGCCCACAAACTCACCCCATTATTACAACACTATTATGGGCATGATCTTGGCCTGGTTAAGTGTGACTTCTCGTAGGCTTTCCCACTTGACCATGGTAACCCTGGAAGAAATTTTTAAGGGTTCAAAACCTAAATCCAGACATCCAGGCTCACAGACTAACCCAGTAACAGTAACACAATACTTGGCATGATTTTATTCAGTAAAGGCCTGGGCCCACAAACTCACCCCATTATTACAACACTATTATGGGCATGATCTTGGCCGGGTTAAGTGTGACTTCTCGTAGGCTTTCTTACTCGACCATGGTAACCCTGGAAGAAACTTTTAAGCATTAAAAACCTGCGTCCAGACATCCAAGCACACAGACTATCCCCTTAACAGTAACACAATACTGGGCATGATTTTATTCAGTAAAGGCCTGGGCCCGCAGACTCACTCCATTACTATAACACTATTAGAGGCATGATCTTGGCCGGGTTAAGTGTGACTTCTCGTAGGCTTTCCCATTCGACCATGGTAACCCTGGAAGAAGTTTTTAAGCGTTCAAAAAAAGTCCAGACATCCAGGCGATATTTGCGGTTTAAGCTGCGACTTCTCGGACGCTAATCCACTCGACCATGGTAACCCTGGAACAAATATTTGAACGTTCAAAACCTACGTCCAGACATCCAGGCTAAAGACTAAACCCATAACAATAACACATTAGTAGGCATGTCTTTATTCAGTATAGGCCCTGTATTACAGTTGTCTTTAAGGCCTGGGCCCACAAACTCACCCCATTACTATAATACTTTCATGGGCATGATCTTGGCCGGGTTAAGCATGACTTCTCATAGGCTTTCCCACTCGACCATGGTAACCCTGGAAGAAATATTGAAGCATTCAAAACCTAAATCCAGACATCCAGGCTCACAGACTAACCCCATAACAGTAACACATTACTGGGCATGATTTTATTCAGTAAAGGCCTGGGCCCACAGACGCACCCCATTACAATAACAGGCGTGATCTTGGCCGGGTTAAGTGTGACTTCTCGTAGGCTTTTTTACTCGACCATGGTAACCCTGGAAGAAACTTTTAAGCATTCAAAACCTAAATCCAGACATCCAGGCTCACAGACTAACCCCTTAAGAGTAACACATTACTGGGCATGATTTTTTTCAGTGAAGGCCTGGGCCCGCAGACTCACTCCATTTCTATAACACTATTAGGGGCATGAGCTTGGCCGGATTAAGTGTGACTTCTCGTAGGCTTTCCCACTCGACCATGGTAACCCTGGAACAAGTTTTTAAGCGTTCAAAACCTACGCCCAGACATCCAGGCGATATTGGCCAGTTTAAGTGCGACTTCTCAGACGCTAATCCACTCGACCATGGTAACCCTGGAACAAATATTTGAACGTTCAAAACCTACGTCGAGACATCCAGGCTCACAGACTAACCCCATAACAGTAACACATTACTGGGCATGATTTTATTCAGTAAGGGTCCTGTATTACAGTTTTCTTTAAGGCCTGGGCCCACAAACTCACCCCATTACTATGACACTTTAATGGGCATGATCTTGGCCGGGTTAAGTGTGACTTCTCGTAGGTTTTTCCACTCGACCATGGTGACCCTGGAAGAAATTTTTAAGCATTCAAAACCTAAGTCCAGACATCTAGTCGCTTCATCCAGGCGATATTTGCCGGTTTAAGTGCGACTTCTCGGACGCTACTCCACTCGACCATGGTAACCCTGGAACAAATTTTTAAGCGTTCAAAACCTAGATCCAGACATCCAGGCTCACAGACTAACCCTATAACAGTAACACATTACTGGGCATGATTTTATTCAGTAAAGCCCTGGGCCCACAGACTCACCCCATTACTATAACAGGCAGGATCTTGGACGGGTTAAGTATGACTTCTCGTAGGCTTTCCCACTCGACCATGGTAACCCTGGAACAAATATTTAGACGTTCAAAACCTACGTCGAGACATCCAGGCTCACAGACTAACCCCATAACAGTTACACATTACTGGGCATGATTTTATTCAGTAAAGGCCTGGGCCCACAGACTCACCCCACTATTATAACACTATTATGGGCATGATCTTGGCCGGGTTAAGTGTGAATTCTCGTATGCATTCACACTCGACCATGGTAACCCTGGTAGAAATTTTTAAGGGTTCAAAACCTAAATCCAGACATCCAGGCTCACACACTAACCCAATAACAGTAACACATTACTGGGCATGATTTTATTCAGTAAAGGCCTGGGCCCATGAACTCACCCCATTATTACAACACTATTATGGGCATGATCTTGGCCGGGTTAAGTGTGACTTCTCGTAGGCTTTCCCATTCGACCATGGTAACCCTGGTAGAAATTTTGAAGGGTTCAAAACCTACGTCCAAACATCCAGGCTCACAGACTAACCCATAACAATAACACATTAGTAGGCATGATTTTATTCAGTAAAGGCCCTGTGTTACAGTTTTCTTTAAGGCATGGGCCCACAAACTCACCCCATTACTATAATACTTTCATGGGCATGAGCTTGGCCGGGTTAAGCATGACTTGTCGTAGGCTTTCTTACTCGACCATGGTAACCCTGGAAGAAACTTTTAAGCATTAAAAACCTACGTCCAGACATCCAAGCACACAGACTAACCCCTTAACAGTAACACATTACTGGGCATGATTTTATTCATTAAAGGCCTGGGCCCGCAGACTCACTCCATTACTATAACACTATTAGGGGCATGATCTTGGCCGGGTTAAGTGTGACTTCTCGTAGGCTTTCCCATTCGACCATGGTAACCCTGGAAGAAGTTTTAAAGCGTTCAAAAAAAGTCCAGACATCCAGGCGATATTGGCCGGTTTAAGTGCGACTTCTCGTAGGCTTTCCCATTCAACCATGGTAACCCTGGAAGAAGTTTTTAAGCGTTCAAAAAGTCCAGACATCCAGGCGATATTGGCGGTTTAAGTGCGACTTCTCGGACGCTAACCCACTCGACCATGGTAACCCTGGAACAAATATTTGAAAGTTCAAAACCTACGTCCAGACATCCAGGCTCACAGACTAACCCCATAACAATAACACATAAGTAGGCATGATTTTATCAGTAAAGCCCTGTATTACAGTTTCCTTTAAGGCATTGTCCCACAAACTCACCCCATTACTATACTACTTTCATGGGCATGATCTTGGCCGGGATAAGCGTGACTTCTCATAGGCTTTCCCACTCGACCATGGTAACCCTGGAAGAAGTTTTTAAGCATTCAAAACCTAAGTCCAGACATCCAGGCGATATTGGCCGTTTTAAGTGCGACTTTTCGAACGCTAATCCAATCGACCATGGTAACCCTGGAACAAATATTTGAACGTTCAAAACCTGTGTCCAGACATCCAGGCTCACAGACTAACCCCATAACAATAACAAATTACTGGACATGATTTTATTGAGTAAAGGCCCTGTATTAAAGTTTTCTTTAAGGCATGGGCTCACAAACCCACCCCATTAATATAATACTTTCATGGGCATGATCTTGGCCGGGTTAAGCGTGACTTCTCGTAGGTTTTCCCACTCGACCTTGGTAACCCTGGAAGAAATATTGAAGCGTTCAAAACCTAAATCCAGACATCCAGGCTCACAGACTAACCCCATTACAGTAACACATTACTGGGCATGATTTTATTCACTAAAGGCCCTGTATTACACTTTTCTTTAAGGCCTGGGCCCACAAACTCACCCCATTATTATGACACTTTCATGGGCATGATCTTGGCCGGGTTAAGTGTGACTTCTCGTAGGTTTTCCCACTCGACCATGGTAACCCTGGAAGAAATATTGAAGCATTCAAAACCTAAATCCAGAAATCCAGGCTCACAGACTAACCCCAAAACAGTTACACACTACTGGGCATGATTTTATTCAGTAAAGGCCTGGGCCCACAGACTCACCCCATTACTATAACACTATTATTGGCATGATCTTGGCCGGGTTAAGTGTGATTTCTCGTATGCATTCCCACTTAGACCATGGTACCCCTGGAAGAAATATTGAAGCATTCAAAACCTAAATCCAGACATCCAGGCTCACAGACTAACCCCATTACAGTTACACATTACTGCGTATGACTTTATTCAGTAAAGGCCTGGGACCAGAAACTCAACCCATTACTATAACATTTTCATGGGCATGATCTTGGCCGGGTTAAGCGGGACTTCTCGTAGGTTTTCCCACTCGACCATGGTAACCCTGGAACAAAAATTGAAGCATTCAAAACCTAAATCCAGACATCCAGGCTCACAGACTAACCCCATAACAGTAACACATTACTGGGCATGATTTTATTCAGTAAAGGCCTGGGCCCACAGACGCACCCCATTACAATAACAGGCGTGATCTTGGCCGGGTTAAGTGTGACTTCTCGTAGGCTTTTTTACTCGACCATGGTAACCCTGGAAGAAACTTTTAAGCATTCAAAACCTACGTCCAGACATCCAAACACACAAACTAACCCCTTAAGAGTAACACATTACTGGGCATGATTTTATTCAGTGAAGGCCTGGGCCCGCAGACTCACTCCATTACTATAACACTATTAGGGGCATGATCTTGGCCGGATTAAGTGTGACTTCTCGTAGGCTTTCCCATTTGACCATGGTAACCCTGGAAGAAGTTTTTAAGCGTTCAAAACCTAAGTCCAGACATCCAGGCGATATTGGCCGGTTTAAGTGCGACTTCTCGGTCGCTAATCCACTCGAACATGGTAACCCAGGAACAAATATTTGAACGTTCAAAACCTACATCCAGACATCCAGGCTCACAGACTAACCCCATAACAATAACACATTACTGGGCATGATTTTATTCAGTAAAGGCCCTGTATTACAGTTTTCTTTAAGGCATGGGCCCACAAACTCACCCCATTACTATAATACTTTCATGGGCATGATCTTGGCCGGGTTAACTGTGACTTCTTGTAGGTTTTCCCACTCGACCATGGTAACCCTGGAAGAAATATTGAAGCATTCAAAACCTAAATCCAGACATCCAGGCTCACAGACTAACCCTATAACAATAACACATTACTGGGCATGATTTTACTCAATAAAGGCCCTGTATTACAGTTTTCTTTAAGACCTGGGCCTACAAACTCAACCCATTACTATAACACTTTTATGGGCATGATCTTGGCAGGGTTAAGCGTGACTTGTCGTAGGCTTTCTTACTCAACAATGGTAACGCTGGAAGAAACTTTTAAGCATTCAAAGCCTACGTCCAGACATCCAAGCACACAGACTAACCCCATAACAATAACACATTACTGGGCATGATTTTATTCAGTAAAGGCCCTGTATTACAGTTTTCTTTAAGGCATGGGCCCACAAACTCACCCCATTACTATAATACTTTCATGGGCATGATCTTCGCCGGGTTAAGTGTGACTTCTCGTAGGTTTTCCCACTCGACCATGGTAAGCCTGGAAGAAATTTTTAAGCGTTGTAATGGAAATTATTCTAATTAATTACATTTAATGTTTATTGTTCACTTTTAACACTGAATTGAATTAACTTCACTATTAAACTAACTTTACTTAAAGATAGATTACATATATATTCGTAACATCACGGTACTAGGCACGAACACAGAAACATACATTAGTGACCTGGAATATTAGAGTTATGGGAAACCTACACTGTGTGCGTGACAGAGGTTGAACCCATGTTAAAACAACCTCATGGGAGTACAGGATGCCCTATCTGTGCTAGGTACGGGAGATAAACTGGAGAACAATCAGACACTGACTTTGGACTATTTCAATTGGTTCGAGATGAATTTGAGCGACCTTGGAATGTATACTTTTGCCTATAAAACCTCTAATCTGTGAGCTCACTGTTATCTCTTTGCTCACAGACTTCACTGTGTGTAAACCAGATCATTTCATTCTCTGCGCAGAGAAATAAAGCAAGACAAAGACAAATTTGCTGGACTCTTTATTTTTCAGTCTTCACATAATTCTGAGTTGAAAATTCCATGACAGCGTTCAAAACCTAAATCCAGACATCCAGGCTCACAGACTAACCCAATAACAGTAACATCTTACTGGGCATGATTTTATTCAGTAAAGGCCTGGGCCCACAAACTCACCCGATTACTATGACACTTCAATGGGCATGATCTTGGCCGGGTTAAGTGTGACTTCTCATAGGTTTTTCCACTCGACCATGGTGACCCTGGAAGAAATTTTTAAGGGTTCAAAACCTAAATCCAGACATCCAGGCTCACAGACTAACCCAATAACAGTAACACATTACTGGGCATGATTTTATTCAGTAAAGGTCTGGGCCCACAAACTCACCCCATTATTACAACACTATTATGGGCATGATCTTGGCCGGGTTAAGTGTGACTTCTCGTAGGCTTTCTTACTCGACCATGGTAACCCTGGAAGAAACTTTTAAGCATTAAAAACCTGCGTCCAGACATCCAAGCACACAGACTAACCCCTTAACAGTAACACAATACTGGGCATGATTTTATTCAGTAAAGGCCTGGGCCCGCAGACTCACTCCATTACTATAACACTATTAGGGGCATGATCTTGGCCGGGTTAAGTGTGACTTCTCGTAGGCTTTCCCATTCGACCATGGTAACCCTGGAAGAGGTTTTTAAGCGTTCAAAAAAATTCCAGACATCCAGGCGATATTGGCCGGTTTAAGTGCAACTTCTTGGACGCTAATCCACTCGACCATGGTAACCCTGGAACAAATATTTGAACGTTCAAAACCTACGTCCAAACATCCAGGCTCACAGACTAACCCATAACAATAACACATTAGTAGGCATGATTTTATTCAGTAAAGGCCCTGTATTACAGTTTTCTTTAAGGCATGGGCCCACAAACTCACCCCATTACTATAATACTTTCATGGGCATGAGCTTGGCCGGGTTAAGCGTGACTTGTCGTAGGCTTTCTTACTCGACCATGGTAACCCTGGAAGAAACTTTTAAGCATTAAAAACCTACGTCCAGACATCCAAGCACACAGACTAACCCCTTAACAGTAACACATTACTGGGCATGATTTTATTCATTAAAGGCCTGGGCCCGCAGACTCACTCCATTACTATAACACTATTAGGGGCATGATCTTGGCCGGGTTAAGTGTGACTTTTCGTAGGCTTTCCCATTCGACCATGGTAACCCTGGAAGAAGTTTTAAAGCGTTCAAAAAAAGTCCAGACATCCAGGCGATATTGGCGGTTTAAAGCGACTTCTCGTAGGCTTTCCCATTCAACCATGGTAACCCTGGAAGAAGTTTTTAAGCGTTCAAAAAAAGTCCAGACATCCAGGCGATATTGGCCGGTTTAAGTGCGACTTCTCGGACGCTAACCCACTCGACCATGGTAACCCTGGAACAAATATTTGAAAGTTCAAAACCTACGTCCAGACATCCAGGCTCACAGACTAACCCCATAACAATAACACATAAGTAGGCATGATTTTATTCAGTAAAGGCCCTGTATTACAGTTTCCTTTAAGGCATTGTCCCACAAACTCACCCCATTACTATACTACTTTCATGGGCATGATCTTGGCCGGGATGAGCGTGACTTCTCATAGGCTTTCCCACTCGACCATGGTAACCCTGGAAGAAGTTTTTAAGCATTCAAAACCTAAGTCCAGACATCCAGGCGATATTGGCCGTTTTAAGTGCGACTTTTCGAACGCTAATCCAATCGACCATGGTAACCCTGGAACAAATATTTGAACGTTCAAAACCTGTGTCCAGACATCCAGGCTCACAGACTAACCCCATAACAATAACAAATTACTGGACATGATTTTATTCAGTAAAGGCCCTGTATTAAAGTTTTCTTTAAGGCATGGGCTCACAAACCCACCCCATTAATATATTACTTTCATGGGCATGATCTTGGCCGGGTTAAGCGTGACTTCTCGTAGGTTTTCCCACTCGACCTTGGTAACCCTGGAAGAAATATTGAAGCGTTCAAAACCTAAATCCAGACATCCAGGCTCACAGACTAACCCCATTACAGTAACACATTACTGGGCATGATTTTATTCACTAAAGGCCCTGTATTACACTTTTCTTTAAGGCCTGGGCCCACAAACTCACCCCATTATTATGACACTTTCATGGGCATGATCTTGGCCGGGTTAAGTGTGACTTCTCGTAGGTTTTCCCACTCGACCATGGTAACCCTGGAAGAAATATTGAAGCATTCAAAACCTAAATCCAGAAATCCAGGCTCACAGACTAACCCCACAACAGTTACACATTACTGGGCATGATTTTATTCAGTAAAGGCCTGGGCCCACAGACTCACCCCATTACTATAACACTATTATTGGCATGATCTTGGCCGGGTTAAGTGTGATTTCTCGTATGCATTCCCACTTAGACCATGGTACCCCTGGAAGAAATTTTTAACATTTCAAAAACTAAGTCCAGATATCCAGGCTCAAGACTATCCCCATAACAGCAAGACATTACTGGGCATGATTTTATTCAGTAAAGGCCCTGTATTACAGTTTTCTTTAAGGCCTGGGAACACAAACTCACCCCATTACTATGACACTTTCATGGGCATGATCTTGGCCGGGTTAAGTGTGACTTCTCGTAGGTTTTCCCACTCAACCATGGTAACCCTGGAAGAAATATTGAAGCATTCAAAACCTAAATTCAGACATCCAGGCTCACAGACTAACCCCATAACAGTTACACATTACTGGGCATGATTTTATTCAATAAAGGCCTGGGCCCACAGACTCACCCCATTACTATAACACTATTATGGGCATGATCTTGGCTGGGTTAAGTGTGACTTCTTGTATGCTTTCCCACTCGACCATGGTAACCCTGGACAAAATTTTTAACATTTCAAAAATTAAGTCCAGATATCCAGGCTCAAGACTATCCCCATAACAGCAAGACATTACTGGGCATGATTTTATTCAGTAAAGGCCCTGTATTACAGTTTTCTTTAAGGCATGGGCCAACAAACTCACCCCATTACTATAACACTTTCATGGGCATGATCTTGGCCGGGTTAAGTGTGACTTCTTGTAGGTTTTCCCACTCGACCATGGTAACCCTGGAAGAAATATTGAAGCATTCAAAACCTAAATCCAGACATCCAGGCTCACAGACTAACCCCATAACAGTTACACATTACTGGGCATGATTTTATTCAATAAAGGCCTAGGCCCACAGACTCACCCCATTACTATAACACTATTATGGACATGATCTTGGCTGGGTTAAGTGTGACTTCTTGTATGCTTTCCCACTCGACCATGGTAACCCTGGACGAAATTTTTAACATTTCAAAAATTAAGTCCAGATATCCAGGCTCAAGACTATCCCCATAACAGCAAGACATTACTGGGCATGATTTTATTCAGTAAAGGCCCTGTATTACAGTTTTCTTTAAGGCATGGGTCAACAAACTCACCCCATTACTATAACACTTTCATGGGCATGATCTTGGCCGGGTTAAGTGTGACTTCTTGTAGGTTTTCACAGTCGACCATGGTAACCCTGGAAGAAATATTGAAGCATTCAAAACATAAATCCAGACATCCAGGCTCACAGACTAACCCCAATACAATAACTTATCACTGGGCATGATTTTATTCAGTAAAGGCCTGGGCCCACAGACTCACCCCATTACCATAACACTATTATGGGCATGAGCTCGGCCGGGTTAAGTGTGACTTCTCGTAGGCTTTCCCACTCGACCATGGTAACCCTTGAAGAAATTTTTAACATTTCAAAACCTAAATCCAGACATCCAGGCTCACAGACTATCACCCTAACAGTTACACATTACTGGGCATGATTTTATTCACTAAAGGCCCTGTATTACAGTTTTCTTTAAGGCCTGGGAACACAAACTCAACCCATTACTATGACACTTTCATGTGCATGATCTTGGCCGAGTTAAGTGTGACTTCTCGTAGGTTTTCCCACTCGACCATGGTAACCCTGGAAGAAATATTGAAGCATTCAAAACCTAAATCCAGACATCCAGGCTCACCCCATTACAGCAACACATTACTGGGCAGGATTTTATTCAGTAAAGGCCTGGGCCCACAGACTCACCCCATTACTATAACACTATTATGGGCATGATCTCGGCCGGGTTAAGTGTGACTTCTCATATGCTTTCCCACTCGACCATGGTAACCCTTGAAGAAATTTTTAACATTTCAAAACCTAAATCCAGACATCCAGGCTCACAGACTAACCCCATAACAGTTACACATTACTGGGCATGACTTTATACACTTAAGGGCCTGCATTACAGTTTTCTTTAAGGCCTGGGAACAGAAACTCACCCCATTACTTTGACACTTTTATGGGCATGATCTTGGCCGGGTTAAGTGTGACTTCTCGTAGGTTTTCCCACTCGACCATGGTAACCCTGGAAGAAATATTGAAGCATTCAAAACCTAAATCCAGACATCCAGGCTCACAGGCTAACCCCATAACAGGAACACATTACTTGGGCATGATTTTATTCACTAAAGGCCTGGGCCCACAGATTCAACCCATTACTATAACACTTTTATAAGTATGATCTTGGCCGGTTTAGGTGTGACTTCTCGTAGTCTTTCCCACTCAACAATGGTAACCCTGGAAGAAATATTCAAGTATTCAAAACCTACGTCCAGACATCCAGGCTCACAGACTAACCCCATAACAGTTTCACATTACTGGGCATGATTTTATTCAGTAAAGGCCTGGGCCCACAGACTCACCCCATTACTATAACACTATAATGGGAATGATCTTGGCCGGGGTAAGTGTGACTTCTCGTATGCTTTCCCACTCGATCATGGTAACCCTGGAAGAAGTATTGAAGCATTCAAAACCTAAATCCAGACATCCAGGCTCACAGACTAACCCCATTACAATAACTTATCACTGGGCATGATTTTATTCAGTAAAGGCCTGGGCCCACAGACTCACCCCATTACCATAACACTATTATGGGCATGAGCTCGGCCGGGTTAAGTGTGACTTCTCGTAGGCTTTCCCACTCGACCATGGTAACCCTTGAAGAAATTTTTACCATTTCAAAACCTAAATCCAGACATCCAGGCTCACAGACTATCACCCTAACAGTTACACATTACTGGGCATGATTTTATTCACTAAAGGCCCTGTATTACAGTTTTCTTTAAGGCCTGGGAACACAAACTCACCCCATTACTATGACACTTTCATGGGCATGATCTTGGCCGAGTTAAGTGTGACTTCTCGTAGGTTTTCCCACTCGACCATGGTAACCCTGGAAGAAATATTGAAGCATTCAAAACCTAAATCCAGACATCCAGGCTCACCCCATTACAGCAACACATTACTGGGCAGGATTTTATTCAGTAAAGGCCTGGGCCCACAGACTCACCCCATTACTATAACACTATTATGGGCATGATCTCGGCCGGGTTAAGTGTGACTTCTCATATGCTTTCCCACTCGACCATGGTAACCCTTGAAGAAATTTTTAATATTTCAAAACCTAAATCCAGACATCCAGGCTCACAGACTAACCCCATAACAGTTACACATTACTGGGCATGACTTTATACACTAAAGGGCCTGTTGCATTACAGTTTTCTTTAAGGCCTGGGAACAGAAACTCACCCCATTACTTTGACACTTTTATGGGCATGATCTTGGCGGGTTAAGTGTGACTTCTCGTAGGTTTTCCCACTCGACCATGGTAACCCTGGAAGAAATATTGAAGCGTTCAAAACCTAAATCCAGACATCCAGGCTCACAGGCTAACCCCATAACAGGAACACATTACTTGGGCATGATTTTATTCACTAAAGGCCTGGGCCCACAGATTCAACCCATTACTATAACACTTTTATAAGTATGATCTTGGCGGTTTAAGTGTGACTTCTCGTAGTCTTTCCCACTCAACAATGGTAACCCTGGAAGAAATATTCAAGTATTCAAAACCTACGTCCAGACATCCAAGCACACACACTAACCCCTTAACAGTAACACATTACTGGGCATGATTTTATTCAGTAAAGGCCCTGTATTACAATTTTCTTTAAGGCATGGGCCCACAAACTTACCCCATTACTATAATACTTTCATGGGCATGATCTTGGCCGTGTTAAACGTGACTTCTCGTAGGTTTTCCCACTCGACCATGGTAACCCTGGAAGAAACTTTTAATCATTCAAAACCTACGTCCAGACATCCAAGCACACAGACTAACCCCTTAACAGTAACACATTACTGGGCATGATTTTATTCAGTAATGGCCTGGGCCCACAAACTCACCACATTACTATAACACTTTCATGGGCATGATCTTGGCCGGGTTAAGTGTGACTTCTCGTAGGCTTTCCCACTTGACCATGGTAACCCTGGAACAAATAATTGAGCGTTCAAAACCTACGTCCAGACATCCAGGCTCACAGACTAATCCCATAACAGTAAGACATTACTGCATGTGACTTTATTCAGTAAAGGCCTGGGCCCAGAAACTCAACCCATTACTACATCACTTTTATGGGGCATGATCTTGGCCGACTTAAGTGTGACTTCTCGTAGGCTTTCCCACTCGACCATGGTAACCCTGGAAGAAATTTTTAAGCGTTCAAAACCTAAGTCCAGATATCCAGGCGATATTGGCCGGTTTAAGAGCGACTTCTCAGACGTTAATCCACTCGACCATGGTAACCCTGGAACAAATATTTGAACGTTCAAAACCTACGTCCAGACATCCAGGCTCACAGACTAACCCCATAACAGCAACACATTACTGGGCATGATTTTATTCACTAAAGACCCTGTATTACAGTTTTCTTTAAGGCCTGGACCCACAGACTCACCCCATTACTATAACACTTTCATGGGCATGATCTTGGATGGGTTAAGTGTGACTTCTCGTAGGCTTTCCCACTCGACCATGGTAACCCTGGAACAAATAATTGAGCGTTCAAAACCAACGTCCAGACATCCAGGCTCACAGACTAACTCCATAACAGTAACACATTACTGGGCATGATTTTATTTAGTAAAGGCCCTGTATTACAGCTGTCTTTGAGGCCTGGACCCACAGACTCACCCCATTACTATAACACTTTCATGGGCATGATCATGGCCGGGTTAAGTATGACTTCTCAAAGGCTTTCCCACTCGACCATGATAACCCTGGTTGAAATTTTTAAGCGTTCAAAACCTGAATCCAGACATCCAGGCTCACAGACTAACCCCATAATAGTAAAACATTACTGGTTATGATTTTATTCAGTAAAGGCCCTGTATTACAGCTGTCTTTAAGGCCTGGACCCACAGACACACCCCATTACTATAACACTTTCATGGGCATGATTTTGGCCGGGTTAAGTGTGACTTCACGTAGGCTTTCCCACTCGACCATGGTAACCCTGGAACAAATAATTGAGCGTTCAAAACCTACATCCAGACATCCAGGCTCACAGACTAACCCCATAACAGTAACACATTGCTGGGCATGATTTTCTTCAGTAAAGGCCTGGGCCCACAGAGTCACCACATTACTATAACTCTATTATGGGCATAATCTTGGCCGGGTTAAGTGTGACTTCTCGTATGCTTTCCCACTCGACCATGGTAACCCTGGAAGAAATATTGAAGCATTCAAAACCTAAATCCAGACATCCAGGCTCACAGACTAACCCCATAACAGTTACACATTACTGGGCATGATTTTATTCACTAAAGGTCCTGCATTACAGCTTTTTTTAAGGCCTCAACCCACAGACTCACCCCATTACTATAACACTTTCGTGGGCATGATCTTGGCGGGTTAAGTGTGACTTCTCGTAGGCTTTCCCACTCGACCATGGTAACCCTGGCACAAATGTTTGAGCGTTCAAAACCTACATCCAGACATCCAGGCTCACAGACTAAGCCCATAACAGTATCACATTACTGCGTATGACTTCATTCAGTAAAGGTCTGGGCCAAGAAACTCAACCCATTATTATAACGCTTTTATGGGAATGATCTTAGCCGGGTTAAGTGTGACTTCATGTAGGCTTTCCCACTCGACCATGGTAACCCTGGAACAAATAATTGAGTGTTCAAAACCTACATCCAGACATCCAGGCTCAGAGACTAATCCCATAACAGTAACACATTACTGCATGTGACTTTATTCAGTAAAGGCCTGGGCCCAGAAACTCAATCCATTGCTACAACACTTTTATCAGGCATGATCTCGGCCGACTTAAGTGTGACTTCTCGTAGGCTTTCCCACTCGACCATGGTAACCCTGGAACAAATTTTTAAGCGTTCAATACCTAAATCCAGACATCCAGGCTCACAGACTAACCCCATAACAGTAACACATTACTGGGCATGATTTTTTTCAGTAAAGGCCCTGTATTACAGCTGTCTTTAAGGCCTGAACCCAGAGACTCACCCCATTACTATAACACTTTCATGGGCATGATCTTGGCCGGGTTAAGTGTGATTTCTCGTAGGCTTTCCCATTAGACAATGGTAACCCTGGAAGAAATTTTTAAGCGTTCAAAAGATACATCCCGACATCCAGGCTCACAGACTAACCCCATAACAGCAACACATTACTGGGCATTATTTTATTCAGTAATGGCCTGGGCCCACAGACTCATTTCATTACTATAACACTATTATGGATATGATCTTGGCCAGGTTAAGTGTGACTTCTCGTGAGGCTTTCCCACTCGACCATGGTAACAATGGAAGAAATTTTAAAGCGTTTAAAACCTAAACCCAGACATCCAGGCTCATAGACTAACCCCATAACAGTAACACATTACTAGGCATGATTTTATTCAGTAAAGGCCTGGGCCCACAATCTCACCCTTTTCCTACAACACTATTATGGGCATGATCTTGGCCGACGTAAGTGTGACTTCTCGTAGGCTTTCCCACTCGACCATGGTAACCCTGGTAGAAATTTTTAAGCGTTCAAAACCTGAATCCAGACATCCAGGCTCAAGACTAACCCCATAACAGCAAGACATTATTGGGCATGATTTTATTCACTAAAGGCCCTGTATTACAGTTTTCTTTAAGGCCTGGGCCCACAAACTCACCACATTACTATAACACTTTCATGGGCATGATCTTGGCCGGGTTAAGTGTGACTTCTCGTAGGCTTTCCCACTTGACCATGGTAACCCTGGAACAAATAATTGAGCGTTCAAAACCTACGTCCAGACATCCAGGCTCACAGACTAATCCCATAACAGTAAGACATTACTGCATGTGACTTTATTCAGTAAAGGCCTGGGCCCAGAAACTCAACCCATTACTACATCACTTTTATGAGGCATGATCTTGGCCGACTTAAGTGTGACTTCTCGTAGGCTTTCCCACTCGACCATGGTAACCCTGGTAGAAATTTTTAAGCGTTCAAAACCTAAATCCAGACATCCAGGCTCAAGACTAAACCCATAACAGCAATACATTACTGGACATTATTTTATTCAGTAATGGCCTGGGCCTACAGACTCATTCCATTACTATAACACTATTATGGGCATGATCTTGGCGGGTTAAGTGTGACTTCTCGTAGGCTTTCCCACTCGACCATGGAAACACTGGAAGAAATTTTAAAGCGTTTAAAACCTAAATCCAGACATCCAGGCTCATAGACTAACCCCATAACAGTAACACATTAATGGGCATGATTTTTTTCAGTAAAGGCCCTGTATTACAGCTGCCTTTAAGGCCTGGACCCACAGACTCAACCCATTACTACAACACTTTTATGGGGCATGATCTTGGCGGGTTAAGTGTGACTTCTCGTAGGCTTTCCCACTCGACCATGGTAACCCTGGTAGAAATTTTTAAGCGTTCAAAACCTGAATCCAGACATCCAGGCTCAAGACTAACCCCATAAAAGCAAGACATTATTGGGCATGACTTTATTCACTAAAGGCCCTGTATTACAGTTTTCTTTAAGGCCTGGGCCCACAAACTCACCACATTACTATAACACTTTCATGGGCATGATCTTGGGCGGGTTAAGTGTGACTTCTCGTAGGCTTTCCCACTCGACCATGGTAACCCTGGAACAAATAATTGAGCGTTCAAAACCTACGTCCAGACATCCAGGCTCACAGACTAATCCCATAACAGTAACACATTACTGCATGTGACTTTATTTAGTAAAGGCCTGGGCCCAGAAACTCAACCCATTACTACAACACTTTTATGGGGCATGATCTTGGCCGACTTAAGTGTGACTTCTCGTAGGCTTTCCCACTCGACCATGGTAACCCTGGTAGAAATTTTTAAGCGTTCAAAACCTGAATCCAGACATCCAGGCTCAAGACTAACCCCATAACAGCAAGATATTATTGGACATGATTTTATTCACTAAAGGCCCTGTATTACAGTTTTCTTTAAGGCCTGGCCCCGCAAACTCACCACATTACTATAACACTTTTATGGGCATGATCTTGGCCGGGTTAAGTGTGACTTCACGTAGGCTTTCCCACTCGACCATGGTAACCCTGGAAGAAATTTTTAAGCGTTCAAAATTTATTTCCAGACATCCAGACTCAAAGACTAACCCCATAACAGCAATACATTACTGGGCATTATTTTATTCAGTAATGGCCTGGGCCCACAATCTCACCCTATTACTATAACACTTTTATGGGCATGATCTTGGCCAGGTTAAGTGTGACTTCTCGTAGGCTTTCTTACTCGACCATGGTAACCCTGGAAGAACCTTTTAAGCATTCAAAACCTACGTCCAGACATCCAAGCACACAGACTAACCCCTTAACAGTAACACATTACTGGGCATGATTTTATTCAGTAAAGGCCTGGTCCAACAGACTCACCCCATTACTATAACACTTTTATGGGCATGATCTTAGCAGGGTTAAGTGTGACTTCTCGTTGGCTTTCCTACTCGACCATAGTAAGCCTGGAAGAAGTTTTTAAGCGTTCAAAACCTACGTCCAAACATCCAGGCGATATTGGCCGGTTTAAGTGTGACTTCTCGGACGCTAATCCACTCGACCATGGTAACCCTGGAACGAATGTTTGAGCATTCAAAACCTAAGTCCAGACATCCAGGTTCACAGACTAACCCCATAACAGTTACACATTACTGGGCATGATTTTACTCAGCAAAGACCATGTATTACAGTTTTCTTTAAGGCATGGGCCCACAAACTCACCCCATTACTATAACACTTTTATGTGCATGATATTGGCCGGTTTAAGTGTGACTTCTCGGACGCTAATCCACTCGACCATGGTAACCCTGGAAGAAATATTGAAGCATTCAAAATCTAAATCCAGACATCCAGGCTCACAGACAAACCCCATAACAATAACACATTACTGGGCATGATTTTATTTAGTAAAGGCCTGGGCCCACAGACTCACCCCATTACTATAACAGGCGTGATCTTGGCCGGGTTAAGTGTGACTTCTCATAGGCTTTCCCACTCGACCATGGTAACCCTGGAAGAAACTTTTAAGCTTTCAAAACCTACGTCCAGACATCCAAGCACACAGACTAACCCCTTAACAGTAACACATTACTGGGCTTGATTTTATTGAGTAAAGGCCTGGGCCCGCAGACTCACTCCATTACTATAACACTATTAGGGGCAGGATCTTGGCCGGGTTAAGTGTGACTTCTCGTAGTCTTTCCCTTTCGACCATGGTAACCCTGGAAGAAGTTTTTAAGCATTCAAAATCTAAATCCAGACATTCAGGCGATATTGGCCGGTTTAAATGCTACTTCTCGGACGCTTCATAACACCCATCGTTATGAAGTGCTTTGAGCGACTAGTCCTGTCACATCTGAAGGACTCTCTGCCTTCCACACTGGACCCCCACCAGTTTGCCTATCAAGGCAATAGGAGCACTGAGGACGCAGTCTCCATCGCACTGCACTCTGTACTCACACACTTGGACAATAAAAATACTTACGCACGGATGCTGTTTGTTGACTTCAGTTCAGCATTCAACACGGTCATACCCTCTAAGTTAATCACCAAACTCAGAGATCTGGACATTAACACCTCACTGTGCAACTGGGTTATGGACTTCCTGACCAACAGACCTCAGCATGTTAGGTCAGGCCACATCTGTTCCACCACTATCACTCTCAACACCGGTGTACCACAAGGCTGTGTGCTGAGCCCCTTCCTCTACTCCCTCTTCACCCACAACTGCAGGCCTGTGTTTGGATCTAAAGTTTGCAGATGACACTACGGTGATCGGTCTCATCAGCAACAACGATGAGACTGCCTACAGAGAAGAGGTCCAGCATCTGGCCACGTGGTGCAAAGACAATAATCTGCTCCTTAACATCACCAAAACCAAGGAGCTCATTGTGGACTTCAGGAAGGTGAGAAGAGGCACACATGATCCCATCCACATTAATGGGATTGCTGTGGAGCCTGTCTCATGCATCAAGTTCCTGGGAACCCACATCTCTGAAGATCTGTCCTGGACCACCAACACCTCCAGCCTGGTCAAGAAGGCTCACCAGCGTTTATTCTTTCTGAGGAAACTTAAGAAGAACCAGCTGTCCTCAGCCATCCTGGTGAACTTCTATCGCTGTACAATAGAGAGCATCCTAACAAACTGTGTCACAGTCTGGTATGGGAGCTGCTCTGTTGCTGAGCGTAAGGCACTGCAGCGGGTGGTGAAGACTGCCCAGCGCATCACAGGAACTCCACTTCCATCCATTGAGGAGATCCAGAAGAGACACTGTTTGCGTCGAGCACGCAGTATTCTTAAGGACTCCTCTCACCCTGCCCACAAACTGTTTTCCCTCCTGCCATCCGGCAGGCGATTCAGATTCCCCCGGACTAGAACAAGTAGACTGAGGAACAGCTTTTTTACCAGAGCTGTCTCACTACTGAATTCTACCCCCCACTGATGTCTGCCCCTCCCACCCCATTAAAAACAAAAATACAAAAATGCACTGTTAACATTCATTGCACTCCACTGTATATATCTTTGTAAATGTATGTACATATCCACTGTACATACTCTTGTAAAATTGTCTATACATATCCTGTATATCCTGCTCTTTCTTATGTACATAACAATCTGTAAATTGCTTACACATAATCACTGTAAATTCCCCTTCTCATCTGTAATTTAATTTGTACATATTTATCTTTGTAAATTATATTTATATTTGTACCTATATCCTGCACTTGCTGCTTATTGCACTCCTGGTTAGACCTAAACTGCATTTTGTTACCTTGTACTTGTACATGTGTAATGACAATAAAGTTGAATCTAATCTAATCTAATCTAATGGGAATGATCTTGGTCGGGTTAAGTGTGAATTCTCGTAGGCTTTCCCACTTGACCATGGTAACCCTGGAAGAAATTTTTAAGCGTTCAAAACCTAAGTCCAGACATCCAGGCGATATTGGCGGTTTAAGTGCGACTTCTCGGACGTTAATCCACTCGATCATGGTAACCCTGGAACAAATATTGGAACGTTCAAAACCTACGTCCAGACATCCAGGCTCACAGACTAACCCCATAACAGTAACACATTACTGGGCATGATTTTATTCACTAAAGGTCCTGTATTACAGTTTTCTTTAAGGCCTGGGCCCACAAACTCACCCCATTACTATCACACTTTTATGGGCATGATCTTAGCAGGGTTAAGCGTGACTTCTCGTAGGCTTTCTTACTCGACAATGGTAACCCTGGAAGAAACTTTTAAGCATTCAAAGCCTACGTCTAGACATCCAGGCTCACAGACTAACCCCATAACAGGAACACATTACTGGGCATGATTTTATTCACTAAAGGCCCTGTATTACAGCTTTCTTTAAAGCCTGGACCCACAGACTCACCCCATTACTATAACACTTTCATGGGCATGATCTTGGCCGGGTTAAGTGTGACTTCTCATAGGTTTTCCCACTCGACCATGGTAACCCTGGAACAAATATTTGAGCGTTCAAAACCTACGTCCAGAGATCCAGGATCACAGACTAATCCCATAACAGTAACACATTACTGGGCATGATTTTATTCAGTAAAGGCCTGGGCCCACAAACTCACCCCATTATTACAACACTATTATGGGCAGGATCTTGGTCGACTTAAGTGTGACTTATCGTAGGCTTTCACACTCGACCATGGTAACCCTGGAACAAATATTTGAGCGTTCAAAACCTTCGTCCAGACATTCAGGCTCAAAGATTTAACCCCATTACAGCTACACATTACTGCGTATGACTTTATTCAGTAAAGGCCTGGGACCACAAACTCAACCCATTACTATAACACTTTTATGTGCATGATATTGGCAGGGTTAAGCGTGACTTCTCGTAGCCTTTCTTACTCGACAATGGTAACCCTGGAAGAAACTTTTAAGCATTCAAAGCCTACGTCCAGTCATCCAAGCACACAGACTAACCCCTTAACAGTAACACATTACTTGGCATGATTTTATTCAATAAAGGCCTGGGCCAACAGACTCACCCCATTGCTATAAAACTTTTATGGGAATGATCTTGGCCGGGTTAAGTGTGACTTCTCGTAGGCTTTCCCACTCGACCATGGTAACCCTGGAACAAATATTTGAACGTTCAAAACCTACGTCCAGACATCCAGGCGATATTGTCCGGTTTAAGTGCGACTTCTCGGACGCTAATCCACTCGACCATGGTAACCCTGGAACAAATATTTGAACGTTCAAAACCTACGACGAGACATCCAGGCTCACAGACTAACCTCATAACAGTAACACATTACGGGGCATGATTTTTTTCAGTAAGGGCCCTGTATTACAGTTTTCTTTAAGGCCTGGGCCCACAAACTCACCCCATTACTATAAAACTTCAATGGGCATGATCTTGACAGGGTTAAGACTGACTTCTCGTAGGCTTTCCCAATCGACCATGGTAACCCTGGAAGAAGTTTTTAAGCGTTCAAAACCTAAGTCCAGACATCCAGGCGCTTCATCCAGGCGATATTGTCCGGTTTAAGTGCGACTTCTCGGACGCTAATCCACTCGACAACGGTAATCCTGGAAGAAACTTTTAAGCATTCAAAGCCTACGTCCAGACATCCAAGCACACAGACTAACCCCTTAACAGTAACACATTACTTGGCATGATTTTATTCAATAAAGGCCTGGGCCAACAGACTCACCCCATTACTATAAAACTTTTATGAGAATGATCTTGGCCGGGTTAAGTGTGACTTCTCGTAGGCTTTCCCACTCGACCATGGTAACCCTGGAACAAATATTTGAACGTTCAAAACCTACGTCCAGACATCCAGGCGATATTGTCCGGTTTAAGTGCGACTTCTCGGACGCTAATCCACTCGACCATGGTAACCCTGGAACAAATATTTGAACGTTCAAAACCTACGACGAGACATCCAGGCTCACAGACTAACCCCATAACAGTAACACATTACGGGGCATGATTTTTTTCAGTAAGGGCCCTGTATTACAGTTTTCTTTAAGGCCTGGGCCCACAAACTCACCCCATTACTATAAAACTTCAATGGGCATGATCTTGACAGGGTTAAGACTGACTTCTCGTAGGCTTTCCCAATCGACCATGGTAACCCTGGAAGAAGTTTTTAAGCGTTCAAAACCTAAGTCCAGACATCCAGGCGCTTCATCCAGGCGATATTGTCCGGTTTAAGTGCGACTTCTCAGACGCTAATCCACTCGACAATGGTCACCCTGGAAGAAACTTTTAAGCATTCAAAGCCTACGTCCAGACATCCAAGCACACAGACTAACCCCTTAACAGTATCACATTACTTGGCATGATTTTATTCAATAAAGGCCTGGGCCAACAGACTCACCCCATTACTATAAAACTTTTATGGGAATGATCTTGGCCGGGTTAAGTGTGACTTCTCGTAGGCTTTTCCACTCGACCATGGTAACCCTGGAACAAATATTTGAACGTTCAAAACCTATGTCCAGACAACCAGGCGATATTGTCCGGTTTAAGTGCGACTTCTCGGACGCTAATCCACTCGACCATGGTAACCCTGTAACAAATATTTGAACGTTCAAAACCTACGTCAAGACATCCAGGCTCACAGACTAACCCCATAACAGTAACACATTACTGGGCATGATTTTATTCAGTAAAGGCCTGGGCCCACAGACTCACCCCATTACTATAAAACTTCAATGGGCATGTTCTTGACAGGGTTAAGACTGACTTCTCGTAGGCTTTCCCAATCGACCATGGTAACCCTGGAAGAAATTTTTAAGCGTTCAAAACCTACGTCCAGATATCCAGGCGCTTCATCCAGGCGATATTGTCCGGTTTAAGTGCGACTTCTTGGACGCTAATCCACTCGACCATGGTAACCCTGGAACAAATATTTGAGCGTTCAAAACCTACTTCCAGACATCCAGGACCACAGACTAACCCCATGACAGTAACACATTACTGGGCATGATTTTATTCAGTAGAGGCCTGGGCCCACAGACTCACCCCATTACTATAACGGGCATGATCTTGGCCGGGTTAAGTGTGACTTCTCATAGGCTTTCCTACTTGACCATGGTAACCCTGGAAGAAGTTTTTAAGCGTTCAAAACCTAAGTCCAGACATCCAGGCGATATTGGCCGTTTTAAGTGCGACTTCTCTAACTCTAATCCACCCGACCATGGTAACCCTGAAGCAAATATTTGAACGTTCAAAACCTACGTCCAGACATCCAGGCTCACAGACTAACCCCATAACAATAACACATTACTGGGCATGATTTTATTCAGTAAAGGCCCTGTATTAAAGTGTTCTTTAAGGCATGGGCCCACAAACTCACCCCATTACTATAATACTTTCATGGGCATGATCTGGGCCGGTTAAGCGTGATTTCTCATAGGTTTTCCCACTCGATCTTGGTAACCCTGGAAGAAATATTGAAGCTTTCAAAACCTAAATCCAGACATCCAGGCTCACAGACTAACCCCATAACAGTAACACATTACTGGGCATGATTTTATTCAGTAAAGGCCTGGGACCAGAAACTCAGCCCATTATTATAACACTTTTATGGGCATGATCTTGGCCGGGTTAAGAGTGACTTTCGTAGGCTTTCTTACTCGACAATGGTAACCCTGGAAGAAACTTTTAAGCGTTCAAAACCTACGTCCAGACATCCAGTCGATATTGGCCGGTTTAAGTGCGACTTCTCGGACGCTAATCCACTCGACCATGGTATCCCTGGAACAAATGTTTGAGCATTCAAAACCTACGTCCAGACATCCAGGCTCACAGACTATCCCCATAACAGTAACGCATTACTGGGTATGATTTTATTTAGTAAAGGCATGGGCCCACAAACTCACCCCATTACCATAACACTTTTATGGGCATGATCTTGGCCGGGTTAAGCGTGACTTCTCGTAGGTTTTCCCACTTGACCATGGTAACCCTGGAAGAATTTTTTAAGCGTTCAGAACCTAAATCCAGACAACCAGGCTCACAGACTAACCCAATAACAGTAACACATTACTGGGCATGATTTTACTCAGTAATGGCCTGGGCCCACAAACTCACCCCATTATTACAACACTATTATGGGCATGATGTTTGCCGGGTTAAGTGTGACTTCTCGTAGGCTTTCTTACTCGACCATGGTAACCCTGGAAGAAACTTTTAAGCATTCAAAACCTACGTCCAGACATCCAAGCACACACACTAACCCCTTAACAGTAACACATTACTGGGCATGATTTTATTGAGTAAAGGCCTGGGCCCGCAGACTCACTCCATTACTATAACACTATTAGGGGCAGGATCTTGGCCGGGTTAAGTGTGACTTCTCGTAGGCTTTCCCATTCGACCATGGTAACCCTGGAAGAAATTTTCAAGCGTTAAAAATCTAAGTCCAGACATCCAGGTGATAATGGCTAGTTTAAGTGCGACTCCTCGGAAGCTAATCCACTCGACCATGGTAACCCTGGAACAAATATTTGAACGGTCAAAACCTACGTCCAGACATCCAAGCTCACAGACTAACCCCATAACAATAACACATTACTGGGCATGATTTTATTCAGTAAAGGCCCTGTATTACAATTTTCTTTAAGGCATGGGCCCACAAACTTACCCCATTACTATAATACTCATGGGCATGATCTTGGCGTGTTAAGCGTGACTTCTCGTAGGTTTTCCCACTCGACCATGGTAACCCTGGAAGAAACTTTTAATCATTCAAAACCTACGTCCAGACATCCAAGCACACAGACTAACCTCTTAACAGTAACACATTAATGGGCATGATTTTATTCAGTAAAGGCCTGGGCCAACAGACTCACCCCATTACTATAAAACTCTAATGGGAATGATCTTGGCCGGGTTAAGTGTGACTTCTCGTAGGCTTTCCCACTCGACCATGGTAACCTTGGAAGAAATTTTTAAGCGTTCAAAACCTAAGTCCAGATATCCAGGCGATATTGGCCGGTTTAAGAGCGACTTCTCAGACGTTAATCCACTCGACCATGGTAACCCTGGAACAAATATTTGAACGTTCAAAACCTAAATCCAGACATCCAGGCTCACAGACTAACCCCATAACAGCAACACATTACTGGGCATGATTTTATTCACTAAAGACCCTGTATTACAGTTTTCTTTAAGGCCTGGACCCACAGACTCACCCCATTACTATAACACTTTCATGGGCATGATCTTGGATGGGTTAAGTGTGACTTCTCGTAGGCTTTCCCACTCGACCATGGTAACCCTGGAACAAATAATTGAGCATTCAAAACCAACGTCCAGACATCCAGGCTCACAGACTAACTCCATAACAGTAACACATTACTGGGCATGATTTTATTTAGTAAAGGCCCTGTATTACAGCTGTCTTTGAGGCCTGGACCCACAGACTCACCCCATTACTATAACACTTTCATGGGCATGATCATGGCCGGGTTAAGTATGACTTCTCAAAGGCTTTCCCACTCGACCATGGTAACCCTGGAACAAATAATTGAGCGTTCAAAACCTACATCCAGACATCCAGGCTCAGAGACTAATCCCATAACAGTAACACATTACTGCATGTGACTTTATTCAGTAAAGGCCTGGGCCCAGAAACTCAATCCAATACTACAACACTTTTATCAGGCATGATCTCGACCGACTTAAGTGTGACTTCTCGTAGGCTTTCCCACTCGACCATGGTAACCCTGGAAGAAATTTTTAAGCGTTCAATACCTAAATCCAGACATCCAGGCTCACAGACTAACCCCATAACAGTAACACATTACTGGGCATGATTTTTTTCAGTAAAGGCCCTGTATTACAGCTGTCTTTAAGGCCTGGACCCAGAGACTCACCCCATTACTATAACACTTTCATGGGCATGATCTTGGCGGGTTAAGTGTGATTTCTCGTAGGCTTTCCCATTAGACAATGGTAACCCTGGAAGAAATTTTTAAGCGTTCAAAAGATACATCCCGACATCCAGGCTCACAGACTAACCCCATAACAGCAACACATTGCTGGGCATCATTTTATTCAGTGATGGCCTGGGCCCACAGACTCATTTCATTACTATAACACTATTATGGATATGATCTTGGCCAGGTTAAGTGTGACTTCTCGTAGGCTTTCCCACTCGACCATGGTAACAATGGAAGAAATTTTAAAGCGTTTAAAACCTAAACCCAGACATCCAGGCTCATAGACTAACCCCATAACAGTAACACATTACTAGGCATGATTTTATTCAGTAAAGGCCTGGGCCCACAATCTCACCCTTTTCCTACAACACTATTATGGGCATGATCTTGGCCGATGTAAGTGTGACTTCTCGTAGGCTTTCCCACTCGACCATGGTAACCCTGATAGAAATTTTTAAGCGTTCAAAACCTGAATCCAGACATCCAGGCTCAAGACTAACCCCATAACAGCAAGACATTATTGGGCATGATTTTATTCACTAAAGGCCCTGTATTACAGTTTTCTTTAAGGCCTGGGCCCACAAACTCACCACATTACTATAACACTTTCATGGGCATGATCTTGGCCGGGTTAAGTGTGACTTCTCGTAGGCTTTCCCACTCGACCATGGTAACCCTGGAACAAATATTTGAACGTTCAAAACCTACGTCCAGACATCCAGGCTCACAGACTAACCCCATAACAGCAACACATTACTGGGCATGATTTTATTCACTAAAGACCCTGTATTACAGTTTTCTTTAAGGCCTGGACCCAAAGACTCACCCCATTACTATAACACTTTCGTGGGCATGATCTTGGACGGGTTAAGTTTGACTTCTCGTAGGCTTTCCCACTCGACCATGGTAACCCTGGAAGAAATTTTTAAGCGTTCAAAACCTAAGTCCAGATATCCAGGCGATATTGGCCGGTTTAAGAGCGACTTCTCAGACGTTAATCCACTCGACCATGGTAACCCTGGAACAAATATTTGAACGTTCAAAACCTACGTCCAGACATCCAGGCTCACAGACTAACCCCATAACAGCAACACATTACTGGGCATGATTTTATTCACTAAAGACCCTGTATTACAGTTTTCTTTAAGGCCTGGACCCACAGACTCACCCCATTACTATAACACTTTCGTGGGCATGATCTTGGACGGGTTAAGTGTGACTTCTCGTAGGCTTTCCCACTCGACCATGGTAACTCTGGAACAAATAATTGAGCGTTCAAAACCAACGTCCAGACATCCAGGCTCACAGACTAACTCCATAACAGTAACACATTACTGGGCATGATTTTATTTAGTAAAGGCCCTGTATTACAGCTGTCTTTGAGGCCTGGACCCACAGACTCACCCCATTACTATAACACTTTCATGGGCATGATCATGGCCGGGTTAAGTGTGACTTCTCAAAGGCTTTCCCACTCAACCATGATAACACTGGTTGAAATTTTTAAGCGTTCAAAACCTGAATCCAGACATCCAGGCTCACAGACTAACCCCATAATAGTAAAACATTACTGGTTATGATTTTATTCAGTAAAGGCCCTGTATTACAGCTGTCTTTAAGGCCTGGACCCACAGACACACCCCATTACTATAACACTTTCATGGGCATGATTTTGGCTGGGTTAAGTGTGACTTCTCGTAGGCTTTCCCACTCGACCATGGTAACCCTGGAACAAATAATTGAGCGGTCAAAACCTACATCCAGACATCCAGGCTCACAGACTAACCCCATAACAGTAACACATTACTGGGCATGATTTTATTCACTAAAGGTCCTGCATTACAGCTTTTTTTAAGGCCTCAACCCACAGACTCACCCCATTACTATAACACTTTCATGGGCATGATCTTGGCCGGGTTAAGTGTGACTTCTCGTAGGCTTTCCCACTCGACCATGGTAACCCTGGAACAAATAATTGAGCGGTCAAAACCTACATCCAGACATCCAGGCTCACAGACTAACCCCATAACAGTAACACATTACTGGGCATGATTTTATTCACTAAAGGTCCTGCATTACAGCTTTTTTTAAGGCCTCAACCCACAGACTAACCCCATTACTATAACACTTTCATGGGCATGATCTTGGCCGGGTTAAGTGTGACTTCTCGTAGGCTTTCCCACTCGACCATGGTAACCCTGGCACAAATGTTTGAGCGTTCAAAACCTACATCCAGACATCCAGGCTCACAGACTAACCCCATAACAGTATCACATTACTGCGTATGACTTCATTCAGTAAAGGACTGGGCCAAGAAACTCAACCCATTATTATAACGCTTTTATGGGAATGATCTTAGCCGGGTTAGACTTCTCGTAGGCTTTCCCACTCGACCATGGTAACCCTAGAACAAATAATTGAGCGTTCAAAACCTACATCCAGACATCCAGGCTCAGAGACTAATCCCATAACAGTAACACATTACTGCATGTGACTTTGTTCAGTAAAGGCCTGGGCCCAGAAACTCAATCCAGTACTACAACACTTTTATCAGGCATGATCTCGGCCGACTTAAGTGTGACTTCTCGTAGGCTTTCCCACTCGACCATGGTAACCCTGGAAGAAATTTTTAAGCGTTCAATACCTAAATCCAGACATCCAGGCTCACAGACTAACCCCATAACAGTAACACATTACTGGGCATGATTTTTTTCAGTAAAGGCCCTGTATTACAGCTGTCTTTAAGGCCTGGACCCAGAGACTCACCCCATTACTATAACACTTTCATGGGCATGATCTTGGCCGGGTTAAGTGTGATTTCTCGTAGGCTTTCCCATTAGACAATGGTAACCCTGGAAGAAATTTTTAAGCGTTCAAAAGATACATCCCGAAATCCAGGCTCACAGACTAACCCCATAACAGCAACACATTACTGGGCATGATTTTACTCAGCAAAGACCATGTATTACAGTTTTCTTTAAGGCATGGGCCCACAAACTCACCCCATTACTATAACACTTTTATGTGCATGATATTGGCCGGGTGAAGCGTGACTTCTCGTAGGTTTTCCCACTCGACCATGGTAACCCTGGAAGAAATATTGAAGCATTCAAAACCTAAATCCAGACATCCAGGCTCACAGACAAACCCCATAACAGTAACACATTACTGGGCATGATTTTATTTAGTAAAGGCCTGGGCCCACAGACTCACCCCATTACTATAACAGGCGTGATCTTGGCCGGGTTAAGTGTGACTTCTCGTAGGCTTTCCCACTCGACCATGGTAACCCTGGAAGAAACTTTTAAGCTTTCAAATCCTACGTCCAGACATCCAAGCACACAGACTAACCCCTTAACAGTAACACATTACTGGGCTTGACTTTATTGAGTAAAGGCCTGGGCCCGCAGACTCACTCCATTACTATAACACTATTAGGGGCAGGATCTTGGCCGGGTTAAGTGTGACTTTTCGTAGTCTTTCCCTTTCGACCATGGTAACCCTGGAAGAAGTTTTTAAGCATTCAAAATCTAAATTCAGACATTCAGGCGATATTGGCCGGTTTCAATGCTACTTCTCGGACGCTAATCCACTCGACCATGGTAACCCTGGAACAAATGTTTGAGCATTCAAAACCTACGTCCAGACATCCAGGCTCACAGACTAACCCCATAACAGTAACACATTACTGGGTATGATTTTATTCAGTAAAGGCCTGGGCCAACAGATTCACCCCATTACTATAAAACTGTTATGGGAATGATCTTAGCGGGGTTAAGTGTGACTTCTCGTAGGCTTTCCCACTCGACCATGGTAACCCTGGAACCAATTTTTAAGCGTTCAAAACCTACGTCTAGACATCCAAGCGATATTGGCCGGTTTAAGTGCGACTTCTCGGACGCTAATCCACTCGACCATGGTAACCCTGAATCAAATATTTGAGCGTTCAAAACCAACGTCCAGACATCCAGGCTCACAGACTAACCCCATAACAGTAACACATTACTGGGCATGATTTTATTCAGTAAGTACCATGTATTACAGTTTTCTTTAAGGCATGGGCCCACAAACTCACCCCATTACTATAACACTTTTATGGGCATGATCTTGGCCGGGTTAAGCGTGACTTCTCGTAGGTTTTCCCACTCGACCATGGTAACCCTGGAACAAATATTGAAGCATTCAAAACCTAAATCCAGACATCCAGGCTCACAGACTAACCCCATAACAGTAACACATTACTGGGCATGATTTTATTTAGTAAAGGCCTGGGCCCACAGACTCACCCCATTACTATAACAGGCGTGATCTTGGCCGGGTTAAGTGTGACTTCTCGTAGCCTTTCCCTTTCGACCATAGTAACCCTGGAAGAAGTTTTTAAGCATTCAAAATCTAAATCCAGACATCCAGGCGATATTGGCCGGTTTAAATGCTACTTCTCGGACGCTAATCCACTCGACCATGGTAACCCTGGAACAAATGTTTGAGCATTCAAAACCTACGTCCAGACATCCAGGCTCACAGACTAACCCCATAATAGTAACACATTACTGGGCATGATTTTATTCAGTAAGTAACATGTATTACAGTTTTCTTTAAGGCATGGGCCCACAAACTCACCCCATAACTATAACAGGCGTGATCTTGGCCGGGTTAAGTGTGACTTTTCGTAGTCTTTACCTTTCGACCATAGTAACCCTCGAAGAAGTTTTTAAGCATTCAAAATCTAAATCCAGACATCCTGGCGATATTGGCCGGTTTAAATGCTACTTCTCGGACGCTAATCCACTCGACCATGGTAACCCTGGAACAAATGTTTGAGCATTCAAAACCTAAGTCCAGACAACCAGGCTCACAGACTAACCCCATAACAGTAACACATTACTGGGTATGATTTTTGTCAGTAAAGGCCTGGGCCAACAGACTCACCCCATTACTATAAAACTTTTATGGGAATGATTTTGGCGGGTTAAGTGTGACTTCTCGTAGGCTTTCCCATTCAACCATGGTAACCCTGGAACCAATTTTTAAGCGTTCAAAACCTACGTCTAGACATCCAGGCGATATTGGCCGGTTTAAGTGCGACTTCTCGGACGCTAATCCACTCGACCATGGTAACCCTGGGTCAAATATTTGAGCATTCAAAACCTACGTCCAGACATCCAGGCTCACAGACTAACCCCATAACAGTAACACATTACTGGGCATGATTTTATTCAGTAAGTACCATGTATTACAGTTTTCTTTAAGGCATGGGCCCACAAACTCACCCCATTACTATAACACTTTTATGGGCATGATCTTGGCCGGGTTAAGCGTGACTTCTCGTAGGTTTTCCCACTCGACCATGGTAACCCTGGGTCAAATATTTGAGCATTCAAAACCTAAGTCCAGACATCCAGGCTCACAGACTAACCCCATAACAGTAACACATTACTGGGCATGATTTTATTTAGTAAAGGCCTGGGCCCACAGACTCACCCCATTACTATAACAGGCGTGATCTTGGCCGGGTTAAGTGTGACTTCTCGTAGGCTTTCCCACTCGACCATGGTAACCCTGGAAGAAATTTTTAAGCGTTCAAAACCTACGTCCAGACATCCAGGCTCACAGACTAACCCAATAACAGTGACACATTACTGGGCATTATTTTATTCAGTAATGGCCTGGGCGCACAAACTCACCCCATTATTACAACACTATTATGGGCATGATGTTGGCCGGGTTAAGTGTGACTTCTCGTAGGCTTTCTTACTCGACCATGGTAACCCTGGAAGAAACATTTCAGCATTCAAAACCTACGTCCAGACATCCAAGCACACAGACTAACCCCTTAACAATAACACATTATTGGGCATGATTTTATTGAGTAAAGGCCTGAGCCCGCAGACTCACTCCATTACTATAACACCATTAGGGGCAGGATCTTGGCCGGGTTAAGTGTGACTTCTCGTAGGCTTTCCCATTCGACCATGGTAACCCTGGAAGAAGTTTTTAAGCGTTAAAAATCTAAGTCCAGACATCCAGGCGATATTGGCTGGTTTAAGTGCGACTTCTCGGACGCTAATCCACTCGACCATGGTAACCCTGGAACAAATATTTGAACGTTCAAAACCTACGTCCAGACATCCAGGCTCACAGACTAACCCCATAACAATAACACATTACTGGGCATGATTTTATTCAGTAAAGGCCCTGTATTATAATTTTCTTTAAGGCATGGGCCCACAAACTCACCCCATTACTATAATATTTTCATGGGCATGATCTTGGCCGTGTTAAGCGTAACTTCTCGTAGGTTTTCCCACTCGACCATGGTAACCCTGGAAGAAATATTGAAGCATTCAAAACCTAAATCCAGACATCCAGGCTCACAGACTAACCCCATTACAGTAACACATTACTGGGCATGATTTTATTCACTAAAGGCCCTGTATTACAGTTTTCTTTAAGGCCTGGGCCCACAAACTCACCCCTTTACTATGACACTTTCATGGGCATGATCTTGGCCGGGTTAAGTGTGACTTCTCGTAAGTTTTCCCACTCGACCATGGCAACCCTGGAAGAAATATTGAAGCATTCAAAACCTAAATCCAGACATCCAGGCTCACAGACTATCCCCATAACATTAACGCATTACTGGGTATGATTTTATTCAGTAAAGGCTTGGGCCAACAGACTCACCCCATTACTATAAAACTTTTATGGGAATGATTTTGGCGGGTTAAGTGTGACTTCTCGTAGACTTTCCCACTCGATCATGGTAACCCTGGAAGAAATTTTTAAGCGTTCAAAACCTACGTCCAGACATCCAGGCGATATTGGCCGGTTTAAGTGCGACTTCTCGGACGCTAATCCACTCGACCATGGTAACCCTGGAACGAATGTTTGAGCATTCAAAACCTAAGTCCAGACATCCAGGTTCACAGACTAACCCCATAACAGTTACACATTACTGGGCATGATTTTACTCAGTAAAGTTCCTGTATTACAGTTTTCTTTAAGGCCTGGGCCCACAAACTTACCCCATTACTATTACACTTTTATGTGCATGATCTTGGCGGGTTAAGCGTGACTTCTCGTAGGTTTTCCCCCACTCGACCATGGTAACCCTGGAAGAAATTTTTTAAGCGTTCAAAACCTAAGTCCAGACATCTAGGCGCTTCATCCAGGCGATATTGGCGGTTTAAGTGCGACTTCTCGGACGCTAATCCACTCGACCATGGTAACCCTGGGTCAAATATTTGAGCGTTCAAAACCTACGTCCAGACATCCAGGCTCACAGACTAACCCCATAACAGTAACACATTACTGGGCATGATTTTATTCAGTAAGTACCATGTATTACAGTTTTCTTTAAGGCATGGGCCCACAAACTCACCCCATTACTATAACACTTTTATGGGCATGATCTTGGCCGGGTTAAGCGTGACTTCTCGTAGGTTTTCCCACTCGACCATGGTAACCCTGGAACAAATATTGAAGCATTCAAAACCTAAGTCCAGACATCCAGGCTCACAGACTAACCCCATAACAGTAACACATTACTGGGCATGATTTTATTTAGTAAAGGCCTGGGCCCACAGACTCACCCCATTACTATAACAGGCGTGATCTTGGCCGGGTTAAGTGTGACTTCTCGTAGGCTTTCCCACTCGACCATGGTAACCCTGGAAGAAATTTTTAAGCGTTCAAAACCTAAATCCAGACATCCAGTCTCACAGACTAACCCAATAACAGTAACACATTCCTGGGCATGATTTTATTCAGTAATGGCCTGGGCCCACAAACTCACCCCATTATTACAACACTATTATGGGCATGATGTTGGCGGGTTAAGTGTGACTTCTCGTAGGCTTTCTTACTCGACCATGGTAACCCTGGAAGAAACTTTTAAGCATTCAAAACCTACGTCCAGACATCCAAGCACACAGACTAACCCCTTAACAGTAACACATTACTGGGCATGATTTTATTGAGTAAAGGCCTGGGCCCGCAGACTCACTCCATTACTATAACACTATTAGGGGCAGGATCTTGGCCGGGTTAAGTGTGACTTCTCGTAGGATTTCCCATTCGACCAGGGTAACCCTTGAAGAAATTTTTTACATTTCAAAAACTAAGTCCAGATATCCAGGCGATATTGGCTGGTTGAAGTGCGACTTCTCGGACGCTAATCCACTCGACCATGGTAACCCTGGAACAAATATTTGAACGTTCAAAACCTACGTCCAGACATCCAGGCTCACAGACTAACCCCATAACAATAACACATTACGGGGCATGATTTTATTCACTGAAGGCCCTGTATTACAGTTTTCTTTAAGGCCTGGGCCCACAAACTCACCCCATTACTATGACACTTTCATGGGCATGATCTTGGCCGGGTTAAGTGTGACTTCTCGTAGGTTTTCCCACTCGACCATGGCAATCCTGGAAGAAATATTGAAGCATTCAAAACCTAAATCCAGACATCCAGGCTCACAGACTAACCCCTTAACAGTTACACATTACTGGGCATGATTTTATTCAGTAAAGGCCTGGGCCCACAGACTCAACCTATTACTATAACACTATTATGGGCATGATCTAGGGGCCGGGTTAAGTCTGACTTCTCATAGGCTTTCCCACTCGACCATGGTAACCCTTGAAGAAATTTTTTACATTTCAAAAACTAAGTCCAGATATCCAGGCTCAAGACTAACCCCATAACAGCAAGACATTACTGGGCATGATTTTATTCAGTAAATGCCTGGGCCAACAAACTCACCCCATTACTATAAAACTTTCATGGGCATGATCTCGGTCGACTTAAGTGTGACTTCTCGAAGTCTTTCCCACTCGAACATGGTAACCCTGGAACAAATATTTGAGCATTCAAAACCTACGTCCAGACATCCAAGCTCACAGATTAACCCCATAACAGCTACACATTACTGCGTATGACTTTATTCAGTAAAGGCCTGGGACCAGAAACTCAACCCATTACTATAGCACTTTTATGGGCATGGTCTTGGCAGGGTTAAGCGTGACTTCTCGTAGGCTTTCTTACTCGACAATGGTAACCCTGGAAGAAACTTTTAAGCATTCAAAGCCTACGTCCAGACATCCAAGCACACAGACTAACCCCTTAACAGTAACACATTACTTGGCATGATTTTATTCAGTAAAGGCCCTGTATTACATCTTTCTTTAAAGCCTGGACCCACAGACTCACCCTCCTTACTATAACACTTTCATGGGCATGATCTTGGTCGACTTAAGTGTGACTTCTCAAGTCTTTCCCACTCGAACATGGTAACCCTGGAACAAATATTTGACCGTTCAAAACCTACGTTCAGACATCCAAGCTCACAGATTAACCCCATAACAGCTACACATTACTGCGTATGACTTTATTCAGTAAAGGCCTGGGACCAGAAACTCAACCCATTACTATAACACTTTTATGGGCATGGTCTTGGCAGGGTTAAGCGTGACTTCTCGTGAGGCTTTCTTACTCGACAATGGTAACCCTGGAAGAAACTTTTAAGCATTCAAAGCCTACATCCAGACATCCAAGCACACAGACTAACCCCTTAACAGTAACACATTACTTGGCATGATTTTATTCAGTAAAGGCCTGGGCCAACAAACTCACCCCATTACTATAACACTATTATGGGCATGATTTTGGCCAGGTTAAGTGTGACTTCTCGTAGGCTTTCCCACTCGACCATGGTAACCCTGGAAGAAATATTGAAGCATTCAAAACCTACGTCCAGACATGCAGCCTCACAGACTAACCCTATAACAGCAAAACATTACTGGGCATGATTTTATTCAGTAAAGGCCTGGGCCCACAAACTCACCCCATTACTATAACACTTTTATGGGCATGATCTTGGCGGGTTAAATACGACGACTTCTCGTAGGCTTTTCCCACACCACCATGGTAGCCATGGAAGAAAGTTTTAAGCGTTCAAAACCTAAGTCCAAACATCTAGGCGCTTCTTCCAGTTCGATATCTTGGACGGTTTCCCACTCAACCCTCGCCACCCTGGATGAAATTTTTAAGCGTTTAAAAACAAAGCCCAAACATCTAGGCGCTTCTTCCTGCCGATCTTGCCCGAGTTAAGTTCGATATCTTGGATGGTTTCCCACTCGACCATGGTAATCCTGGAAGACATTTTTAAGCGTTCAAATCATAAGTCCAGACAACCAGGCGATATTAGCTGGGTTAAGTGCAACTTCTCGGATGCTTTCCCACCATGGTACCCTGGAAGAAATTTTTAAGCATTTAAAAATAAGTCCAGACATCCAGGCTCTTCGTCTAGCCGATCTTGGCGGGATAGGTGCGTTTTTCTCGGACGCTTTCCCACTCGACCATGGTAACCATTGAAGAAATTTTTAAGCATTCAAAACCTAAGCCCAGACATCCAGGCGCTTCATCGAAGCGATATTGGCCAGGATAGGAAGGACTTCTCACATGCTTTCCCACTTGACCACGGTAACCCTGGAAGAAATTTTTAAGCATTTTAAACCTAAGTACAAACATCCAGGAGCTTCGTCCAGCCGATCATGGCCGGGATAGGTGCGTTTTCTCGGACTCTTTTCCACTCAACCATGGTAACCCTGGAAGAAATTTTTAAGTGTTTAAAACCTAAGTCCAGATATCCAGGGGCTTCATTCAGACGATTTTGGCCGGGTAGGTGCGACTTCTCGGACGGTTTCCCACTCTACAATGGTAACCCTGTAAGAAGTTTTTAAGCGTTCAAAACCTAAGTCCAGACATCCAGGCGCTTCATCCTGACGGTATTGGCCAGGTTAAGTGCGACTTCTCGCACGCTTTTCCACTCGACCATGGGAAACCTGGAAACAATTTTTAAGCATTCAAAACCTAAGTCCAGACATACAGCCGAACTTGGCTGGGTTAAGCTCGACTTCTTGGACAGTTTCCCACTCGACCATGGTAATCCTGGAAGAAATTTTTAAGCGTTTTAAAGCTAAGTCCAGACATCCAGGCGCTTCATCCAGGTGATATTGGCCGAGACAGGTGCGACTTCTCAGACGCTTTCCCACTCAACCGTGGTAACCCAGGAGGAAATTTTTACGCATTTAATACTTAAGTCCAGACATCCAGGCGCTTCTTCCAGCCGATATTGGCCACTTTAGGTGCGACTTCTCCACTCAAAACCAGCAACCCTGTATGAAATTTTTAAGTGTTTAAAACCTAAGCCCAAACATCCAGGCGCTTCATCCAGCCGATCTTGGCGGGTTAAGTTCGACTTCTCAGACGCTTTCCCACTCAACCATGGTAACCCAGGAGGAAATTTTTACGCATTTAATACTTAAGTTCAGACATCCAGGCGCTTCATCCAGGCGATATTGGCCGAGATAGGTGCGACTTCTCAGACGCTTTCCCACTCGACCCCCTCCACCCTGAAGGAAATTTTTAATAGTTCAAAATCTAAGTCTAGACATCCAGGCGCTTCATCCAGCCAATATTGGCCAAGTTAGGTGCGACTTCTCGGACAACTTTTTCACTCGACCCTTGCCACCCTGGATGAAATTTTTAATCATTCAAAACCTAACCCAAAACATCCAGGCGTTTCATCCAGCCGATCTTGACCGATCTTGGCTGGGTTAAGTGTGATTTTATCGGACGCTTTACCACTCGACCCTGCCACCGGGAGGAAATTTTTAAATGTTCAAAACCTTAGTCCTAACATTCAGGCGCTTCATCCAGCCGATCTTAGCTAGGATAGATGCGATTTCTCGGACGCTTTCCCACTCGACCATGCTAACCCTGGAGAAAATTTTTAAGCGTTCAAAACGTAAGTCGAGACATCCAGGCGCTTCATCCAGCCGATATTGGCTGTGATAGGTGCTCATTCTTGGACGTTTTCCCACTCTAACACCGCCACCCTGGAGAAAATTTTTAAACGTTTCAAACCTAAGTCCAGACTTCACTCGTTAACTTCAGGCCAGGTGTGTGTGCCCGATGAAACCACCTATATCCCAGCAAGCTAACAGTTGTTTGTTGACTCACTAGTATGTTTATCAGTATCAGTGTGTGTGAGGCCCGAGAGCTACAGATCTCCATCCTGTAGATGGAGGAGAACACAACCTTCTCATGTTAAACCCAACTAAAACCGTTTCCTGTTCTGTTCTCATTGTACAGTATGTGCCGTGTTTCAGTGTCTGAGTCTCTTAACTTGTGATGTGTCTGCTTCTCTTTGTAGGACACGTAGTGTTCATGTCTTCAAAAGCTTCTTGGTTAGCCACATGCCCCTCGTGATTTCGCTGATGAAGCTATTTCCAGACAATGGTCACCTGTCCAGAGAAAAGAGGCGTTTCATCTCCTGTCCAGAACCGTGCACACATGATCACTGAAGAGGAAGTGGAAAGTCAACCAATCAAAATGAGCTTCACTGTAAATAAATGAACCTAATGGAGTACTACTAAAGCTGATTTAGATGAATCATTGATAGTTCATGTTGTTTTAGCATCTCAGAAATATCCACCTTGATTTTTTTCTCATTTATTTTTTAAACATAGGAATAACTTTCATACGTTAGCTTCATATTTTACATGTTAGCTCAGTTTGAATAAAATCATGCTTGATTTAAATCATCCGTCATCCTTGGCCCCATTTCACTCTATAATATGAAGGTCAAATGATTACGAATGATTTAAGAACAAATGAATATAAAAAAAACTGAAAGACAACACAAGTCTATGTTTGATCTCTTGAAGAAGCATGCACACACACACACACACACACACACACACACACATATATACACTCTCACTCTCACACACACACACAGGTTGCTACAACATACATTTTTATTTTATGTATGTTTGTATAAATGGTAAATAAACTGTTTAATAAGAATAATATTAGTAGAATTTTTTTCCAGAGTTAAAAAACACATGCTTGACTCTTTATACAGGGTCACATGATTGATTCAGTACATCCTCAAAACGACATTCAATCAAAAATGGGTGACCCTGATGAACTTAAAGCCTGATTAATTATACAGTTGTGGCCAAAAGTTTTGAGAATGACACAAATATTAGTTTTCACAAAGTTTGCTGCTAAACTGCTTTTAGATCTTTGTTTCAGTTGTTTCTGTGATGTACTGAAGTGTAATTACAAGCACTTCATACGTTTCAAAGGCTTTTATCGACAATTACATGGCATTTATGCAAAGAGTCATTATTTGCTGTGTTGGCCCTTCTTTTCAGGACCTCTGCAATTCGACTGAGCATGCTCTCAATCAACTTCTGGGCCAAATCCTGACTGATAGCAACCCATTCTTTCATAATCACTTCTTGGAGTTTGTCATAAGTAGTGGGTTTTTGTTTGTCCACCCTTATTGGCACAGTGCTCCATCATGCTGAAAAATGCATTGTTCTTCACCAAACTGTTGTTGGATTGTTGGAAGAAGTTGCTGTTGGAGGGTGTTTTGGTACCGTTCTTTATTCATGGCTGTATTTTTGGGCAAAATTGTGAGTGAGCCCACTCCCTTGGATGAGAAGCAACCTCTCACATGAATGGTCTCAGGATGCTTTACTGTTGGCATGACACAGGACTGATGGTAGCGCTCACCTTTTCTCGGTGCAATCTTAGTAGCCACAATATCCTTGCCTGTGAAGCCATTTTTATGCAACGCAATGATGGCTGCAGCGTTACCATGGTTAACAATGGAAGAACGATGATTTCAAGCATCACCCTCCTTTTAACATGTCAAGTCTGTCATTCTAACCCAATCAGCCTGACATAATGATCTCCAGCCTTGTGCTCTTCAACATTCTCACCTGAGTTAACAAGACGTTTACTGAAATGATCTCAGCAGGTCGTTCAATGACAGCAATGAAATGCAGTGGAAAGTTTTTTTCAGGTTTAAGTTCATTTTCATGGCAAAGAAGGACTATGCAATCCATCTGATCACTCTTCATAACATTCTGGAGTATATGCAAATTGCTATTACAAAAACTTAAGCAGCAACTTTTCCAATTTCCAATATTTATGTCATTCTCAAAACCTTTGGCCACAACTGTACATATACTGTTGATACACATTTCTTTCATAAACTCCAATTTTCTATTAATACACAATTGCAAACCTTTCCAAAACAATCTTGAGTAAATGAGAAAAGAAAGATGCTAAATAGTTTTGTTTTGTTTACCAAAGTTGACAGCTATACGAAATGTTAAGCTTAAAAATTTCCAAATGTAATAAATTCTATAAGTAGTTTGTAAGACACTTCCTTCATTTTGATACATTTATTTGGCAGTATTAATTCTTTAACACAAGAGATATAACCAAATAAAGAAGAGCAAAGGACACAGAACAAAGAGCATTTGTTCAAATCGTATTAATTAATATATTGTTGTCTTAAAACAAAAACAGTTTTTCAAATGTGCACACTTTAGGAAAAAAATGCTAATTCTCCTGGTTTCACAGGTGATTGGATTTTCTGAGGAAATCCTGTATACGACAACAATTACCCATTGAAATGAACTAATTTACTTGCATCTTACTAAAAGAATACCTCCTTTGAGCCAACGATAAAATAAAGATCTGTTTTTAAATACTATGCCCTTGTTATTTCATATGAAATAGTTGTGGGGTGAAAAATGGTGAAAAGAGCTTGTCTGTGAAAACCGGCCAATTTAGCAGGAATTTTGTCAACAGAAAAATTATGTTCCAATAAAAATCTATGCTTCCAAGAAAATTAAATATATCATTAGGAAGGCATTCCGAGGATTTTAATAAGAAATTATGAATAAAATAAATAAAACTAATGAATCACTGTATCAAATGCTTGATATTTTCAGTAATATCTTATATTTTTTCTTTAAACATTCATTTTCAAGCAGGTTTACTCACAGGTTTGATGACGCACCGAAGATACTGAAAGCTGATTGGCCTCCTGACAGTGATCGGTTAAATACGCGGGAAAATAGCGCGTTCAGTTTAGTCAGAGATCATAGTAACTTCTCTGATTTATATAGTAATTTATACATTTATTAATAAATCTCGCTATTTAATAATGAAAAGTGCATAAGATTCAACGCTTCCGATAAAAGCGTACGCTCGCGCTGTTGTACTCACGCACGCGACGTCACGCGCACCATGTACGTGAACTATAGTTTCTATGGCGACGCGTGTTATGACGTGAATTCTACACATAAACACTCAGACCCATCGATATCTGTTTGTTGAGAGAGACGAGGCGATTTCAGAGACTTTCGGAGATTATTTCCTGACACTGTGATTTTCGACGCAGTTCAGAGCGAGAGAGACTTTTATTTTAGGAGATCGGAGGATATTTCCTTTGAGTACAGTTTGAAGGAAGTTTTTTTATTCTCTTCTTATTTCTCTTCTTATTTATTTCTCTCATTCTTTCTTTCTTTCTTTCTTTCTTTCTTTCTTTCTTTCTTTCTTCAGCTAATTATTATTTTTTTTATTTATTTACTGTATTTCGTGGAGTTTGGAGAGATTGTCAGCCGCTCTTATGAGTGAAAGACAAGGTGAGTGTTTTGTTTGTTATTGCTATTTTATGGTATGATGTTGTACAATGTTTGACTGAATTAATGTGAAGATATGCCTTTAATTTTCTATTCAAGAGCAAATAGAAGTAAAAGCAATTGGTGCTTGGTTATGATAAAGGTTGCTAATAGAGGCTGTAAGTGTCTGATGTGTGAAATATTGCAGCCTCGGGCCGCTCCAGATCCAGGAGTGCTGCTGTCTCTCAGGCGGCTGCTCAGGAGGTTGGGAGACGCGGCTCTGTGTGACGACGCTCAGGAACCGCTGACCAACCCAAACCTGCCTCTGAGCCAAGAGCTGCCTGGGTACATCGCTCCTCTGCCGTCAGAGTTGGCCGTTTCTGTGTCCGTGTCTCACGGGAAGAGGAAGCGGCAGAGCAGCAGCCAGGAGGATGAGGGTCCGTCCCCCTCATACAGAAGAGCTGCCAAACGCTCCCGCAGAGGTCAGAGTGCACTGAGATTAAACACCTCACCACTCACTAAACGAGTCGTCACTGAAGACGTTACAGTAAGGTTCCGTTTAAAGAGGTTTCTTGTGATCTTGTGTGTTGCAGAAGCGTATGTCAAGGGCCCATTGCTGGGGCGAGGTGGATTCGGCTCGGTGTATGCTGGGACCCGCAGGTCTGACGGACTGCCAGTAAGACTTCCTCTCACCTCCTCGTTAGAAATGTTGCCGTCAGTGAACGTGGTCTGTGATAATTAGTCAGCGTGGTCTTCATCTGTCTACAGGTTGCCATCAAGCACGTCTGTAAAAGAGGAACACCGAGACTGAGAGTCGTGAGTTCAGAGTGAATCTGTTGCTCTGCTTGCTCTGATTGAGCGCTGGATATAACGCAGCGTTCGTCCTGCAGGAAGGTCAGGATCAGCTGCCGCTGGAGGTGGCGTTGATGAGTCTGGTCAATTCGGCTCCTGCCTGCCCCAACGTCCTGCAGCTGCTGGAGTGGTTAGACTTTCCCAGACGCTACACCTTGATCCTGGAGCGCCCGTTCCTTGCCAAGATCTGGACACTTTCTGCAAACAGAACGGACGCCTGGAGGAGAGTCTGGCCAAGAAAGTGCTGCTGCAGCTGGTCACGGCGCTGAAACACTGCGAGAGCCATGAGTCCTGCACCGGGACGTCAAACCGGAGAACCTGCTGATCTCCACAGAGTCACACGACATCAAGCTGCTGGACTTCGGCTGTGGAGATCTGCTGAAAGACTCGGCCTACAGACACTTTGCAGGTGGGTTTGATCTCACTGCGGTGAGCTGTGTTTGTTTGTGGAGCCTCTTCAGGTGACGTCTGGGGTCTTGTTGTGTCTCTCAGGCACTCTTCAGTACGCCCCTCCTGAGTGGTTTCGGCGGCAGCGCTATCACGCAGGACCGGCTACGGTTTGGTCGGTCGGGGTGACGCTCTACAACATCTTGTGCGGCTGTTTCCCCTTCAGAGGCACATTGAGGGTCACCTCCAGAAGCAGACTGCGCTTCCCTAGAGAGCTGTCCACAGGCAAGAGACAGAGGTCACGTCCAGATCCAGGTGAAGCGTGTGCTTCTGTCTTCCTGAACACTGTGTTGTGTGTAACAGAGTGCCGTCAGCTGATTGGCTGGTGTCTCAGTGCATCGGCGTCAGACCGCCCACTTTAGAGGACATTGAGTGCCACCCTGGTTACACTGAGCAGGTGGCCAGAGACACACACTTATCTGACTCACAGCAGTCACGGCTAGATTGTCTCGTTAGGATCAGACTAGATTAATGCTTCTGATTGTTTGTATAGGGTGAGCAGGAGTGACACAGGAAGTGCAGGAACGGCTTCCTGGTCGTCTCCAGAAAGAGCAGAGGATCATGGGCTGATGGTGAAGGGTTCGGATCCTCTGCTCCAGTCGGTGAAGATCTCTGTGTGGATGCTGCAGGAGTCTGAACACACAGCAGCAGCTGAAACCACCCACAGATCAATATGTGTAGCTTCTCCACAATAAAGTGTAAATATGTATATAACAGGAGTTGTACATCTCGCTGTATCACAGTAGTATTACTTTTTTTGTAATCAGGACAGGAAAAAGGACCAAAAATAAGAAAGAAATCAGAAGAAAAATCTCTTAGTGATTCAAATTAATAGAAGGGGATGCATAGAATGTAAATTGCAAAAACAAATATATAAATAAAGCCATTTTTATGCTTAAAGGAAAAAAATAATGGTGACCCAAAACCATTGTTCCATACTTTTTTCAAAATATCCTCCTTTGTGTTCGGGAGAACAAAGAAATTCATACAAGTTTGGAACTACTTGAGGATGAGTAAATGATAACAAAATCTTACTTGTTGGGTAAAATTCCTTTAAACAGTAATATTTTCGTTTGCCTTACCGTGGTGCGTTAACTGTGGCAGTGGGGCTGCACAACATCTGTGCAAATTATCAGGGTAAAGAAATTAACCAAATAAATAGAAATAAACAAGCTAAAATATTTAGTTCAATACGTCCTGCAACTGGTTTTGCACATACAGTAGAATACAAATTGCCTAGAAAGACATATTTTAACAGTTATTTATATTATTTAACAGAAATTACTTGATTTATAGTTTGGATTCATAACAACATAAATTAGTCATTTCAGGCTCACTGATTCAAAGAAAACTAATTTTCTGGTTGACCAGAAGCTGAATACAAAGTATTTATTCAGTAAATAATAATCAGTGAACCATATTCCTTTTAACATACCTACAAACATAGAGTTAGACAACATTTGACAGTCCACTTTAGGCATTCCACGATCAGTAAGCAACTTTTCAGCTACATGTCATTAGAGTTTTAGTAAACTGTCTGTTTAATAACCTCTTATTAGTTAATAGATGGCAAGTATTAAGGTATTAAACATATTCTTAATAAAAACAGAGAAATATATGCTATTAATAGCTGTAAAATTAGCCCATTTTGTTTCAATATAGGATTGTGGAAATGAGTACAACCTAGATTTAATTCAACAAGGTGTGATATTTTAGTACTTAATATGTCCTCCATAACTCTATGTATATACTGAATGTAAAATTTTATTACAAACTGTTACATCTGTCCTGTTTAACTCCTTCTTAAACGACCTGGTCTTTAATGGGGAGAGTTTCTGGTTTGGGAAAAGTTGAGGTTTTGTATTATATCACACAGTGGTTGATAAAGCCTAACTCTCTCACGCCTTCAGCTCTCATACGTCCCACACAGAAGAGCTTTACTACCCTGAAGTTCACTGTGGAAACCAGACACTTCTCACTGTATGCCTCCTCTTGTGACACCAGAACATTTTAGATGCTGTCAGATCTGAAACGATTAACTTGGTCTCATGAGACTAGAGCATGGATTCCCAGAAGCCCTCACTTACTTAAGCCAAGGGTCTTGGAAAAGGAGTTTATTGTGCTTTGGCCGCAGTGGATAGTTTGGGTGCGGACAAACAACCATGCATGGTGCTATTTTAAGATGTACAGTCACTCTTCTCATAGCGTTTACTGGCTCTGAGGCGCTTTCTTACAAATGATTATTTCGGGGCTTTTTACAAGTCCATTGTTTTTGAATTTTTGAAAATGTTGCAGTATTTTTACATTGAAAACAAGAATTTGGTATTCCTTTTGCATTATTGTCCTCTTATAAGTTAAAAAATAAATACCCTGGCAGTGTTCACTGTTCCAACAAAAAACTACAAAAAAATTAAAACCCGACGTTAACTTCAGGCCAGGTGTGTGTGCCCGATGAAACCACCTATATCCCAGCAAGCTAACAGTTGTTTGTTGACTCACTAGTATGTTTATCAGTATCAGTGTGTGTGAGGCCCGAGAGCTACAGATCTCCATCCTGTAGATGGAGGAGAACCCACCTTCTCATGTTGAACCCAACAAAAAACGTTTCCTGTTCTGTTCTCATTGTACAGTATGTGCCGTGTTTCAGTGTCTGAGTCTCTTAACTTGTGATGTGTCTGCTTCTCTTTGTAGGACTCGTAGTGTTCATGTCTTCAGAAGCTTCTTGGTGAGCCACATGCCCCTCGTGATCTCGCTGATGAAGGGATTTCCAGACAATGGTCACCTGTCCAGAGAAGAGAGGCGTTTCATCTCCTGTCCAGAACCGTGCACACATGATCACTGAAGAGGAAGTGGAAAGTCAACCAATCAAAATGAGCTTCACTGTAAATAAATGAACCTAATGGAGTACTACTAAAGCTGATTTAGATGAATCATTGATAGTTCATGCTGTTTTAGCATCTCAGAAATATCCACCTTGATTTTTTTCTCATTTATTTTTAAACATAGGAATAACTTTCATACGTTAGCTTCATATTTTACATGTTAGCTCAGTTTGAATAAAATCATGCTTGATTTAAATCATCCGTCATCCTTTGCCCCATGTTTTCACTCTATAATATAAAGGTCAAATGATTACGAATGATTCAAGAACAAATTAATATAAAAAAAACTGAAAGACAACCCAAGTATATGTTTGATATCTTGAAGCAGCACGCACACACACACACACACACACACACACACACACACACACACACACACACACATATATACACTCTCACACACACACAGGTTGCTACAACGTACATTTTTATTTTATGTATGTTTGTATAAATGGTAAATAAACTGTTTAATAAGAATAATATTAGTAGAATTTTTTTCCAGGGTTAAAAACACATGGTTGATTCCTTATACAGGGTCACATGATTGATTCAGTACATCCTCAAAACGACATTCAATCAAAAATGGGTGACCCTGATGAACTTAATCCTGATTAATTATACAGTTGTGGCCAAAAGTTTTGAAAATGACACAATTATTAGTTTTTACAATGTTTGCTGTTAAACTGCTTTTAGATCTTTGTTTCAGTTGTTTCTGTGATGTACTGAAGTGTAATTACAAGCACTTCATACGTTTCAAAGGCTTTAATCGACAATTAAATGACATTTATGCAAAGAGTCATTATTTGCTGTGTTGACCCTTCTTTTCAGGACCTCTGCAATTCGACTGAGCATGCTCTCAATCAACTTCTGGGCCAAATCCTGACTGATAGCAACCCATTCTTTCATAATCACTTCTTGGAGTTTGTCATAAGTAGTGGGTTTTGTTTGTCCACCCGCCTCTTGAGGATTGACCACAAGTTCTCAATGGGATTAAGATCTGGGGAGTTTCCAGGCCATGGAGCAAAAATTTCAACGTTTTGGTCCCCGAGCCACTTAGTTATCACTTTTGCCTTATTGGCACGGTGCTCCATCGTGCCGAAAAATGCATTGTTCTTCACCAAACTGTTGTTGGATTGTTGGAAGAACTGCTGTTGGAGGTGTGTTTGGTACCGTTCTTTATTCATGGCTGTATTTTTGGGCAAAATTGTGAGTGAGCCCACTCCCTTGGATGAGAAGCAACCTCTCACATGAATGGTCTCAGGATGCTTTACTGTTGGCATGACACAGGACTGATGGTAGCGCTCACCTTTTCTCGGTGCAATCTTAGTAGCCACAATATCCTTGCCTGTGAAGCCATTTTTATGCCACGCAATGATGGCTGCACACGTTACCATGGTTAACAATGGAAGAACGATGATTTCAAGCATCACCCTCCTTTTAACATGTCAAGTCTGTCATTCTAACCCAATCAGCCTGACATAATGATCTCCAGCCTTGTGCTCTTCAACATTCTCACCTGAGTTAACAAGACGTTTACTGAAATGATCTCAGCAGGTCGTTCAATGACAGCAATGAAATGCAGTGGAAAGTTTTTTTCAGGTTTAAGTTCATTTTCATGGCAAAGAAGGACTATGCAATCCATCTGATCACTCTTCATAACATTCTGGAGTATATGCAAATTGCTATTACAAAAACTTAAGCAGCAACTTTTCCAATTTCCAATATTTATGTCATTCTCAAAACCTTTGGCCACAACTGTACATATACTGTTGATACACATTTCTTTCATAAACTCCAATTTTCTATTAATACACAATTGCAAACCTTTCCAAAACAATCTTGAGTAAATGAGAAAAGAAAGATGCTAAATAGTTTTGTTTTGTTTACCAAAGTTGACAGCTATACGAAATGTTAAGCTTAAAAATTTCCAAATGTAATAAATTCTATAAAGTAGTTTGTAAGACACTTCCTTCATTTTGATACATTTATTTGGCAGTATTAATTCTTTAACACAAGAGATATAACCAAATAAAGAAGAGCAAAGGACACAGAACAAAGAGCATTTGTTCAAATCGTATTAATTAATATATTGTTGTCTTAAAACAAAAACAGTTTTTCAAATGTGCACACTTTAGGAAAAAAATGCTAATTCTCCTGGTTTCACAGGTGATTGGATTTTCTGAGGAAATCCTGTATACGACAACAATTACCCATTGAAATGAACTAATTTACTTGCATCTTACTAAAAGAATACCTCCTTTGAGCCAACGATAAAATAAAGATCTGTTTTTAAATACTATGCCCTTGTTATTTCATATGAAATAGTTGTGGGGTGAAAAATGGTGAAAAGAGCTTGTCTGTGAAAACCGGCCAATTTAGCAGGAATTTTGTCAACAGAAAAATTATGTTCCAATAAAAATCTATGCTTCCAAGAAAATTAAATATATCATTAAGGCATTCCGAGGATTTTAATAAGAAATTATGAATAAAATAAATAAAACTAATGAATCACTGTATCAAATGCTTGATATTTTCAGTAATATCTTATATTTTTTTCTTTAAACATTCATTTTCAAGCAGGTTTACTCACAGGTTTGATGACGCACCGAAGATACTGAAAGCTGATTGGCCTCCTGACAGTGATCGGTTAAATACGCGGGAAAATAGCGCGTTCAGTTTAGTCAGAGATCATAGTAACTTCTCTGATTTATATAGTAATTTATACATTTATTAATAAATCTCGCTATTTAATAATGAAAAGTGCATAAGATTCAACGCTTCCGATAAAAGCGCACGCTCGCGCTGTTGTACTCACGCACGCGACGCCACGCGCGCACCATGTACGTGAACTATAGTTTCTATGGCGACGCGTGTTATGACGTGAATTCTACACATAAACACTCAGACCCATCGATATCTGTTTGTTGAGAGACGAGGCGATTTCAGAGACTTTCGGAGATTATTTCCTGACACTGTGATTTTCGACGCAGTTCAGAGCGAGAGGAGACTTTTATTTTAGGAGATCGGAGGATATTTCCTTTGAGTACAGTTTGAAGGAAGTTTTTTATTCTCTTCTTATTTCTCTTCTTATTTATTTTCTCTCATTCTTTCTTTCTTTCTTTCTTTCTTTCTTTCTTTCTTTCTTTCTTCAGCTAATTATTATTTTTTTATTTATTTACTGTATTTCGTGGAGTTTGGAGAGATTGTCAGCCGCTCTTATGAGTGAAAGACAAGGTGAGTGTTTTGTTTGTTATTGCTATTTTATGGTATGATGTTGTACAATGTTTGACTGAATTAATGTGAAGATATGCCTTTAATTTTCTATTCAAGAGCAAATAGAAGTAAAAGCAATTGGTGCTTGGTTATGATAAAGGTTGCTAATAGAGGCTGTAAGTGTCTGATGTGTGAAATATTGCAGCCTCGGGCCGCTCCAGATCCAGGAGTGCTGCTGTCTCTCAGGCGGCTGCTCAGGAGGTTGGGAGACGCGGCTCTGGTGACGACGCTCAGGAACCGCTGACCAACCCAAACCTGCCTCTGAGCCAAGAGCTGCCTGGGTACATCGCTCCTCTGCCGTCAGAGTTGGCCGTTTCTGTGTCCGTGTCTCACGGGAAGAGGAAGCGGCAGAGCAGCAGCCAGGAGGATGAGGGTCCGTCCCCCTGTGATGATGGCCGTTGATCATAGCAGTGAATGGGCAGTAAATCACGCACAGAACTCTGAGGTTTCAAGAGAAAAAAAAAAATGGATTTAATTCACAGCTCCAAAAAGTGCATTCAGCATAGAAATGATTTTCCAAGAAGAAAATAGAAACCAGAAAAACAAAGTACAAAATAAATCAAAACAACAAAATTCATATCAAGGCTTGCACTTAACAAGGGAATCAGGAGAAAGGTTGGCTACTACTCCAACTAAACATCCCATCTGTCTTCCCTCCTCTCTTGGAACAATAGTTAGCCTTTTATAGGTGATGCACCTCCCCTAAATTCAAATAGCCCAATCCCACAGTTTCTTCTAAAACTGCTACTGAAAAAAAGACACACATTGATGATACAAACAACCCCATTGACATCTTAAACTGTTTTCACTTTTCCCCCTATACAAACATTTGTCCAAAAGACATACAAAAGAAAAACAATATCCACATGGGTGTGGAACAGACTCCTCCTTTCCATTGATGGAATAAATAGGGCTTCCTGTTGCGGGCCGGCCCCTCCTACTAGGAAGCACCAAAGGGAAAGGTAAGACAAAGAAAACCATAACTTAATTACTCAAATGTCATTTGTTAATACAATTTTCTCTTGTTTTACAGACTAAGAAACCACCACCAAAACATAAGTCACACTGGAATGTGCACCTTCCGTGTGACTGGAAAAATAAAAAGAAACAAATAAAGTTATTTCAAACAAAACCTTGTGCTATGGTTAGTCATGTTTATGTATCTAACATCCTTACTTCATCACATTTCTCCCTTTTCCCCTCTGGACTGAATTAGTTAGGTAAACGTGATAAGTAATCTGCTATAAGATTCTTTTTACCTGGACAATGCTCAATTGCGAACTTATAGGGTTGCAAAGCCAGACACCAGCGCAGTATTCTAGTGTTACTGTTTTGCATGGATTGCATCCACTTTAATGCTCGATGGTCTGTTTGCAATGTGAATTCTCTTCCAAGCAGATAGTACTGTAGTGAGTCCACAGCCCATTTAATCGCCAATCCTTCTTTCTCCACAGTGGAATACTTCCGCTCTCTCTCAAAGAGCTTTCTGCTCAGGAATAACACTGGTCGCTCACTTCCAGTCTCTCCTTGGGCCAAAACTGCTCCTAGGCCAACATCTGAAGCATCCACCTGTACAAGAAACCTTTTTGAAAAGTCAGGACTCTGCAGAATGGGATCTTGACATATTAAGTCTTTGAGTGCTACAAAAGCTTCTTCACACTCCCTGGTCCAGTGGAACTTGGAAGGACTCTTTTTCGTCAGATCTGTTAATGGGGTAGCCAAAGATGAAAAATGGGGGATAAATCTGCGATACCACCCAATTAAACCCAAAAATGATCTTACTTGCTTTTTTGTTTGTGGTCTAGGGATATTTTGGATGGCTCTAAGCTTTTCCACTTGTGGCTTAATTCGACCATGACCAAGGAGGTATCCCAGATACTTTACCTCCGATTGAGCCCATGAGCATTTAGCCGAATTAATAGTAAGTCCAGCTTTTTGAAGTCTTTGTAAGACATCACTAAGATGATCTAGGTGTTCTGGCCATGTTTGACTATAGATCACTACATCATCCAAGTATGCTGCCGCATACTGGTCACATCCAGCAAGTATTCCATCCATAAGCCTCTGGAAGGTGGCTGGAGCTCCATGTAACCCAAATGGCATTACCGTATACTGATATAACCCTGTAGGGGTACAGAAAGCAGTATATGGCCTGCAAGAAGGTTTGAGTGGCACTTGCCAATACCCCTTACACAAATCGAGGGTGGTCATATAATGTGCTTTACCCAATCGTTCTATGAGTTCATCTATGCGGGGCATTGGGTATGAGTCGAAGCAGGACACACTATTGAGCTTTCTAAAGTCCGTACAAAATCTTACTCCACCGTCCTTCTTGGGGACCAGAAGGATTGGACTTGACCATTCACTCTGTGAGGGTTCGATGATTCCCATCTCTAGCATCATCTTGACTTCAGTCTTCAGTTTCTCGACCATCTTTTCAGGAACTCTATAGGGTTTCTGACGAACTGGGGTAGGATCTTTTAAGATGATATTATGGGTGATAGCCGCTGTCAACCCTGGTCTTTCTTGAAACAACGTTGGAAAAGACTGACATACCTTCATGAGCTGTTGTTGTTCCAGATTACTCAGATGTGCATAGAGGGCTGGATTTTCCTCTGAGGGTCGAATTGGTTCCATCTCCACCTCATCTACTTCGTCATCCACCGCCCGCACCAACATAGTCACTTGTTTCTCAGATTCCGGTAACCTTTCCTTGAACTTTCTAAGCAAATTGGCATGTAGGATCTGCTTAGGATGTTTCCTTTCAGGACACAAAATCTCATATGTTACAGGGCCCAAACGCCGATTTACCACATAGGGTCCTTGCCACTTGGCTAGTAACTTGCAAGTACCAGAAGGTAACAATACTAGAACTTTTTCCCCAGGGGACAAGTCTTTTTCTCTGGCATGTTTGTCATACCATACCTTCTGTTTCTTTTGGGCCATTTGCAGGTTCTCTTGAGCCTCTTGTCGGAACTTCTCCAGTTTGTCCCTCATCTGCAAAATATAGGATGCTACACTGCACTGAGCTGGGTCCGCTGTGGTCCATCCCTCCTTGAGCATGTCCAGAGGCCCTCGAACTTGCCTGCCATACAACAATTCAAAAGGGGAGAATCCAGTGGAACATTGAGGAACTTCTCTATATGCAAACAAAAGGAAAGGGATCCATTTATCCCAATCTCTACCAGTTTCATCCACAAACTTTTTTAACATGTTTTTCAAAGTACTGTTAAAACGTTCTACTAAGCCATCCGTTTGGGGGTGAAATGGTGTTGTTCTAATACCCTTTATCCCTAGTTGTTTGTACATTAATGCCATCACTTTGGACATAAAATTGGTTCCCTGATCTGTGATAATTTCGGAAGGTACTCCCACCCTTGAAATTAAGTCAACCAAGCACTTCACAATATGTTTAGCCTGTATAGATCGCAGAGGATACACTTCAGGGTACCTAGTGGCGTAATCACAGATTACCAAAGCAAATTGGTTCCCCGAGCTACTTTTTACCAAGGGCCCAATAATGTCCATACCTATGCGATCAAAAGGGGTACCTATAATGGGTAAAGGCTGAAGGTAGCTTTTGTCTGTTTTGCATACAGGAGCTACTTTCTGACATTCAGCACAGGTCTTACAATACTCTTGTACATCCTGGTACAATTTAGGCCAATAGAATCGTTGGCTAATACGCTCATAGGTTTTGTGCCGCCCTAAGTGCCCTGACCAAGGTATAGTATGGCCCAAATGCAAAATCATTTTCCGAAGGTTACTGGGAATAACTAGTCTGGGGTTTTCTGTGTCTGTATTATACAAAAGATTGTCTTTTAAGATATATCGATCTCCACCTAATTTTGGTGCTCCCACCTCTTTACCATCAATCTCACAGATTTTCTTAAACAGTGATTGTAAAGTGTCATCTGATTTTTGCAATTCTCTAAAACTGTCAGGGACCTGCCATTGAGGTTCAATCAAATCTGGACCAGGACCAGGGAAATCTGGTATGTTTTCCAGGCTCTTACTTTTACCCCTATGTTTTTCCTGTCTCCGTACTCTCTTACTCTTCTTAACCTTACCCCCAGAACCAAACAAATCTGGATGAGCCTCAGGGAGTGGCTGTAAACCCTTGCTCTGTGATCGTGTGACTACAGCACAAGGTTTGGAGGATACATTGATTAGGTCAAGTAAAAGGGGAAAATCTTCACCTAGCACCACATCATAGGCTAGTTTTTCAACCACACCCACCCTCAGCAAATATGCTTGATCATCTACAACTATAGTTGCATCAGCAGTTGGGTAAACTTTTTCTTCCCCGTGAACACATCCCAGACAAATTGTTTCCCCAAAATTCATCATTATGCCCCTCAATAAATGAGGCTTCACCAATGTTTGGGTACTTCCTGTGTCTACTAGTGCCTGAGCTGACTGGCCGTTTACTGTTACAGGTATCACATGTCTATGCTTTTCAGGTTGGGTCAATAATTCACCTGACAGGTCATTTCTGGGTACATAACACAAACTGGTTACCTTAGATTTTCTTAGGGGACAGAAAGAGGCCTTATGACCAGGTTGTTGACAATAAAAACAAATCAAAGACCCCGCAGCAACAGGAGGCTTCCTTCCCCCGAGCACTGCAGTGCTATCACTGGTCTCCTCCAGTTTACCCCTACCCACAGTAACTTTATTAGTCCTGGGCGGTGGTTCCCGGTGTGCTGCAATATACCTCTCCGCCAATCTCGCTGCTTCCTCACCAGTCTGAGGTTGATTTTCTTTCACCCAAACCCTTACATCTGGACGAAGCATCCGCAGGTATTGTTCTAGAATGATGGTCTCTGCAATTTGATCTTTGGTCTTTGTCTCCGGTCGCATCCATCTTTTATACAGGCCTTTTATTCGAGTGTATGTCTCTCTCACCGATTCCCCAGATGGTATGGTTAGGCCTCTGAAACGCAGCCGATAAGTCTCCTCCGTCACATTATACTTGGCTAGTACCGCTGCCTTGATGTCCTCGTAGTTACCAGCTCTCTGCTCATCCATTCCCGCATACGCTTCCAAAGCCTTGCCTGTCAACAGAGTAACCACTCGAGCCGCCCACTCATCTGTTGGCCACCCCCAAGTTCTTGCTATACGCTCAAATCGAACAAAGAAACTCTCCACATCTTCACCCTCTACGAATTCGGGAATTCGAGGCTCATGATATCGACGAAAAGGGGGATGTGGTACCTGGCTCGTTGCTTGTAGACCTGGCATGGGTTGGGCTGGAGCTGCAGACAATGCGGGTGACGCAACTGCACCCAACGATGGTAAGAAGGTCCTTGGCGATGGCAGGGAATGATGATGGGTTTGTTGACTGTTCTGTTCATCAAATCCCCATTCACCCCTGGGCTTTGTGAGTATTGTGGTCTTTAAGTGATGCAACTCATCAAACAAAATTCTCTCATTTCTTTGTTGTTGTTGCATAAATTGTCTCATTTCAGTCAAAAAGTCTTCTTCAATCAGCATGAGGTCTGCTTTATCTCGAGGGTACTAACCTTCACCGTTTTGGATCGTACCACCGGTTCAGTGTCCACTTCTTGAACATTCGCTCGCTTAGCAGACTGGTCTAATTCAGCCTCTTCATGTGCACCAACACCCAAATCCATTTCCACAGCGTTAACAGCTTCCACCGTATCCTCCTCCTCTGAGAACAGTACTGGATGGGCTCTTGTAACTCGCTGAGGCACAGCAGGGCCTTTGGCAGCCATCTTGAAACTTCCAGTTAACATTGTCTACTGCCCACTGTTAGCCATTAGAGACGCCGCATCCCACTTCTGACACCATTTGTGATGATGGCCGTTGATCATAGCAGTGAATGGGCAGTAAATCACGCACAGAACTCTGAGGTTTCAAGAGAAAAAAAAAAATGGATTTAATTCACAGCTCCAAAAAGTGCATTCAGCATAGAAATGATTTTCCAAGAAGAAAATAGAAACCAGAAAAACAAAGTACAAAATAAATCAAAACAACAAAATTCATATCAAGGCTTGCACTTAACAAGGGAATCAGGAGAAAGGTTGGCTACTACTCCAACTAAACATCCCATCTGTCTTCCCTCCTCTCTTGGAACAATAGTTAGCCTTTTATAGGTGATGCACCTCCCTAAATTCAAATAGCCCAATCCCACAGTTTCTTCTAAAACTGCTACTGAAAAAGACACACATTGATGATACAAACAACCCCATTGACATCTTAAACTGTTTTCACTTTTCCCCCTATACAAACATTTGTCCAAAAGACATACAAAAGAAAAACAATATCCACATGGGTGTGGAACAGACTCCTCCCTTTCCATTGATGGAATAAATAGGGCTTCCTGTTGCGGGCCGGCCCCTCCTACTAGGAAGCACCAAAGGGAAAGGTAAGACAAAGAAAACCATAACTTAATTACTCAAATGTCATTTGTTAATACAATTTTCTCTTGTTTTACAGACTAAGAAACCACCACCAAAACATAAGTCACACTGGAATGTGCACCTTCCGTGTGACTGGAAAAATAAAAAGAAACAAATAAAGTTATTTCAAACAAAACCTTGTGCTATGGTTAGTCATGTTTATGTATCTAACATCCTTACTTCATCACACCCCCTCATACAGAAGAGCTGCCAAACGCTCCCGCAGAGGTCAGAGTGCACTGAGATTAAACACCTCACCACTCACTAAACGAGTCGTCACTGAAGACGTTACAGTAAGGTTCCGTTTAAATAGGGGTTTCTTGTGATCTTGTGTGTTGCAGAAGCGTATGTCAAGGGCCCATTGCTGGGGCGAGGTGGATTCGGCTCGGTGTATGCTGGGACCCGCAGGTCTGACGGACTGCCAGTAAGACTTCCTCTCACCTCCCTCGTTAGAAATGTTGCCGTCAGTGAACGTGGTCTGTGATAATTAGTCAGCGTGGTCTTCATCTGTCTACAGGTTGCCATCAAGCACGTCTGTAAAAGAGGAACACCGAGACTGAGAGTCGTAAGTTCAGAGTGAATCTGTTGCTCTGCTTGCTCTGATTGAGCGCTGGATATAACGCAGCGTTCGTCCTGCAGGAAGGTCAGGATCAGCTGCCGCTGGAGGTGGCGTTGATGAGTCTGGTCAATTCGGCTCCTGCCTGCCCCAACGTCCTGCAGCTGCTGGAGTGGTTAGACTTTCCCAGACGCTACACCTTGATCCTGGAGCGTCCCGTTCCTTGCCAAGATCTGGACACTTTCTGCAAACAGAACGGACGCCTGGAGGAGAGTCTGGCCAAGAAAGTGCTGCTGCAGCTGGTCACGGCGCTGAAACACTGCGAGAGCCGCGGAGTCCTGCACCGGGACGTCAAACCGGAGAACCTGCTGATCTCCACAGAGTCACACGACATCAAGCTGCTGGACTTTCGCTGTGGAGATCTGCTGAAAGACTCGGCCTACAGACACTTTGCAGGTGGGTTTGATCTCACTGCGGTGAGCTGTGTTTGTTTGTGGAGCCTCTTCAGGTGACGTCTGGGGTCTTGTTGTGTCTCTCAGGCACTCTTCAGTACGCCCCTCCTGAGTGGTTTCGGCGGCAGCGCTATCACGCAGGACCGGCTACGGTTTGGTCGGTCGGGTGACGCTCTACAACATCTTGTGCGGCTGTTTTTTCCTTCAGAGGCACATTGAGGGTCACCTCCAGAAGCAGACTGCGCTTCCCTAGAGAGCTGTCCACAGGCAAGAGACAGAGGTCACGTCCAGATCCAGGTGAAGCGTGTGCTTCTGTCTTCCTGAACACTGTGTTGTGTGTAACAGAGTGCCGTCAGCTGATTGGCTGGTGTCTCAGTGCATCGGCGTCAGACCGGCCCACTTTAGAGGACATTGAGTGCCACCCTGGTTACACTGAGCAGGTGGCCAGAGACACACACTTATCTGACTCACAGCAGTCACGGCTAGATTGTCTCGTTAGGATCAGACTAGATTAATGCTTCTGATTGTTTGTATAGGGTGAGCAGGAGTGACACAGGAAGTGCAGGGAACGGCTTCCTGGTCGTCTCCAGAAAGAGCAGAGGATCATGGGCTGATGGTGAAGGGTTCGGATCCTCTGCTCCAGTCGGTGAAGATCTCTGTGTGGATGCTGCAGGAGTCTGAACACACAGCAGCAGCTGAAACCACCCACAGATCAATATGTGTAGCTTCTCCACAATAAAGTGTAAATATGTATATAACAGGAGTTGTACATCTCGCTGTATCACAGTAGTATTACTTTTTTTGTAATCAGGACAGGAAAAAGGACCAAAAATAAGAAAGAAATCAGAAGAAAAATCTCTTAGTGATTCAAATTAATAGAAGGGGATGCATAGAATGTAAATTGCAAAAACAAATATATAAATAAAGCCATTTTTATGCTTAAAGGAAAAAAATAATGGTGACCCAAAACCATTGTTCCATACTTTTTTCAAAATATCCTCCTTTGTGTTCGGGAGAACAAAGAAATTCATACAAGTTTGGAACTACTTGAGGATGATAACAAAATCTTACTTGTTGGGTAAAATTCCTTTAAACAGTAATATTTTCGTTTGCCTTACCGTGGTGCGTTAACTGTGGCAGTGGGGCTGCACAACATCTGTGCAAATTATCAGGGTAAAGAAATTAACCAAATAAATAGAAATAAACAAGCTAAAATATTTAGTTCAATACGTCCTGCAACTGGTTTTGCACATACAGTAGAATACAAATTGCCTAGAAAGACATATTTTAACAGTTATTTATATTATTTAACAGAAATTACTTGATTTATAGTTTGGATTCATAACAACATAAATTAGTCATTTCAGGCTCACTGATTCAAAGAAAACTAATTTTCTGGTTGACCAGAAGCTGAATACAAAGTATTTATTCAGTAAATAATAATCAGTGAACCATATTCCTTTTAACATACCTACAAACATAGAGTTAGACAACATTTGACAGTCCACTTTAGGCATTCCACGATCAGTAAGCAACTTTTCAGCTACATGTCATTAGAGTTTTAGTAAACTGTCTGTTTAATAACCTCTTATTAGTTAATAGATGGCAAGTATTAAGGTATTAAACATATTCTTAATAAAAACAGAGAAATATATGCTATTAATAGCTGTAAAAGTAGCCCATTTTGTTTCAATATAGGATTATGGAAATGAGTACAACCTAGATTTAATTCAACAAGGTGTGATATTTTAGTACTTAATATGTCCTCCATAACTCTATGTATATACTGAATGTAAAATTTTATTACAAACTGTTACATCTGTCCTGTTTAACTCCTTCTTAAACGACCTGGTCTTTAATGGGGAGAGTTTCTGGTTTGGGGAGAGTTGAGGTTTTGTATTATATCACACAGTGGTTGATAAAGCCTAACTCTCTCACGCCTTCAGCTCTCATACGTCCCTACAGAAGAGCTTTACTACCCTGAAGTTCACTGTGGAAACCAGACACTTCTCACTGTATGCCTCCTCTTGTGACACCAGAACATTTTAGATGCTGTCAGATCTGAAACGATTAACTTGGTCTCATGAGACTAGAGCATGAATTCCCAGCCCCCTCTTACTTAAGCCAAGGGTCTTGGAAAAGGAGTTTATTGTGCTTTGGCCGCAGTGGATAGTTTGGGTGCGGACAAACAACCATGCATGGTGCTATTTTAAGATGTACAGTCACTCTTCTCATAGCGTTTACTGGCTCTGAGACGCTTTCTTACAAATGATTATTTCGGGGCTTTTTACAAGTCCATTGTTTTGAATTTTTGAAAATGTTGCAGTATTTTTACATTGAAAACAAGAATTTGGTATTCCTTTGCATTATTGTCCTCTTATAAGTTAAAAATAAATACCCTGGCAGTGTTCACTGTTCCAACAAAAACTACAAAAAAATTAAAACCCGACGTTAACTTCAGGCCAGGTGTGTGTGCCCGATGAAACCACCTATATCCCAGCAAGCTAACAGTTGTTTGTTGACTCACTAGTATGTTTATCAGTATCAGTGTGCGTGAGGCCCGAGAGCTACAGATCTCCATCCTGTAGATGGAGGAGAACACAACCTTCTCATGTTGAACCCAACAAAAACCGTTTCCTGTTCTGTTCTCATTGTACAGTATGTGCCGTGTTTCAGTGTCTGAGTCTCTTAACTTGTGATGTGTCTGCTTCTCTTTGTAGGACTCGTAGTGTTCATGTCTTCAGAAGCTTCTTGGTGAGCCACATGCCCCTCGTGATCTCGCTGATGAAGGGATTTCCAGACAATGGTCACCTGTCCAGAGAAGAGAGGCGTTTCATCTCCTGTCCAGAACCGTGCACACATGATCACTGAAGAGGAAGTGGAAAGTCAACCAATCAAAATGAGCTTCACTGTAAATAAATGAACCTAATGGAGTACTACTAAAGCTGATTTAGATGAATCATTGATAGTTCATGCTGTTTTAGCATCTCAGAAATATCCACCTTGATTTTTTCTCATTTATTTTTTAAACATAGGAATAACTTTCATACGTTAGCTTCATATTTTACATGTTAGCTCAGTTTGAATAAAATCATGCTTGATTTAAATCATCCGTCATCCTTTGCCCCATGTTTTCACTCTATAATATAAAGGTCAAATGATTACGAATGATTCAAGAACAAATTAATATAAAAAAAACTGAAAGACAACCCAAGTATATGTTTGATATCTTGAAGCAGCACGCACACACACACACACACACACACACACACACACACACACACACACACATATATACACTCTCACACACACACAGGTTGCTACAACGTACATTTTTATTTTATGTATGTTTGTATAAATGGTAAATAAACTGTTTAATAAGAATAATATTAGTAGAATTTTTTTCCAGGGTTAAAAAACACATGGTTGATTCCTTATACAGGGTCACATGATTGATTCAGTACATCCTCAAAACGACATTCAATCAAAAATGGGTGACCCTGATGAACTTAATCCTGATTAATTATACAGTTGTGGCCAAAAGTTTTGAAAATGACACAATTATTAGTTTTTACAATGTTTGCTGTTAAACTGCTTTTAGATCTTTGTTTCAGTTGTTTCTGTGATGTACTGAAGTGTAATTACAAGCACTTCATACGTTTCAAAGGCTTTAATCGACAATTAAATGACATTTATGCAAAGAGTCATTATTTGCTGTGTTGACCCTTCTTTTTCAGGACCTCTGCAATTCGACTGAGCATGCTCTCAATCAACTTCTGGGCCAAATCCTGACTGATAGCAACCCATTCTTTTATAATCACTTCTTGGAGTTTGTCATAAGTAGTGGGTTTTTGTTTGTCCACCCGCCTCTTGAGGATTGACCACAAGTTCTCAATGGGATTAAGATCTGGGGAGTTTCCAGGCCATGGAGCAAAAATTTCAACGTTTTGGTCCCCGAGCCACTTAGTTATCACTTTTGCCTTATTGGCACGGTGCTCCATCGTGCTGAAAAATGCATTGTTCTTCACCAAACTGTTGTTGGATTGTTGGAAGAACTGCTGTTGGAGGGTGTTTTGGTACCATTCTTTATTCATGGCTGTATTTTTGGGCAAAATTGTGAGTGAGCCCACTCCCTTGGATGAGAAGCAACCTCTCACATGAATGGTCTCAGGATGCTTTACTGTTGGCATGACACAGGACTGATGGTAGCACTCACCTTTTCTCGGTGCAATCTTAGTAGCCACAATATCCTTGCCTGTGAAGCCATTTTTATGCCACGCAATGATGGCTGCACGCGTTACCATGGTTAACAATGGAAGAACGATGATTTCAAGCATCACCCTCCTTTTAACATGTCAAGTCTGTCATTCTAACCCAATCAGCCTGACATAATGATCTCCAGCCTTGTGCTCTTCAACATTCTCACCTGAGTTAACAAGACGTTTACTGAAATGATCTCAGCCGGTCGTTCAATGACAGCAATGAAATGCAGTGGAAAGTTTTTTTCAGGTTTAAGTTCATTTTCATGGCAAAGAAGGACTATGCAATCCATCTGATCACTCTTCATAACATTCTGGAGTATATGCAAATTGCTATTACAAAAACTTAAGCAGCAACTTTTCCAATTTCCAATATTTATGTCATTCTCAAAACCTTTGGCCACAACTGTACATATACTGTTGATACACATTTCTTTCATAAACTCCAATTTTCTATTAATACACAATTGCAAACCTTTCCAAAACAATCTTGAGTAAATGAGAAAAGAAAGATGCTAAATAGTTTTGTTTTGTTTACCAAAGTTGACAGCTATACGAAATGTTAAGCTTAAAAATTTCCAAATGTAATAAATTCTATAAAGTAGTTTGTAAGACACTTCCTTCATTTTGATACATTTATTTGGCAGTATTAATTCTTTAACACAAGAGATATAACCAAATAAAGAAGAGCAAAGGACACAGAACAAAGAGCATTTGTTAAAATCGTATTAATTAATTGTTGTCTTAAAAAAAAATACAGTGTGACTTCTGGAGGCTTTTCCACTCAACCATGGTAAGCCTGGAGGAAATTATTAACCGCTTAAAACTTAAGTCCAGACATCCAGGCGCTTCATCTAGCCGGTCTTGGCTGTGATAAGTGGTACTTCTTGGTGTCTTTCCCACTCGACCATGGTAACCCTGGAGGAAACTTTTAAGCGTGTAAGCATCCATGTGCGACTTCTCGGACGACTTTTTCACTCGACCCCACCATCCTGGTAAAATTTTTAAGCGTTCAAAACCTAACACCAGAGATCCAGGTGCTTCATCGAGGCAATCTTGTCCGAGTTAAGTTCAACTTCTTAGACGGTTTTTCACTCGACCATGGTAACCCTGGAAGAAATTTGTAAGCGTTTAAAACCTAAGTCCAAACATCCAGGAGCTTCGTCCAGCCGATATTGGCCACGTTAGGAGCAAATTCTGTGACAACCTTTTGACTCGACCCCCGCCACGCTCGATTAAATTTTTAAGCATTTAAAGCCTAAGCCCAGACATCCAGGCGCTTCATCCATGCGATATTGGCCAGGAAAAGTGCGAGATCTCATACACTTTTCCGCTCGACCACAGTAACAATGAAAGAAAAGAAATTTGTAAGCGTTCAAAACCTACACCCAGGCTCACAGACTAACCCCATATCTGTAACACATCACTGGGCATGATTTTATTTAGTAATGGCCCAGGAGTACAGTTTTCTTTAAGGCTTGGGCCCACAAACTCCCCCCATTACTACAACATTTTTGTTGGCATGATCTTGGCTGGGTCAAGACTTCTAGGAGGCTTTCCCGCTCGACCATGGCAACCCTGGAAGAAATTTTTAAGCGTTCAAAACCTACATCCAGGCTCACAGACTAACCCCAGAATAGCTACATATTACTGCGTATGACTTTATTCAATAGAGAACTGGGCCCAGAAACTCAACCCATTACTATAACACTTTTATGGGCATGATCTTGGCCGAGTTAAATATGACTTCTCGTAGGCTTTCTTACTCAACCATGGTAACCCTGGAAGAAACTTTTAAGCATTCAAAACCTATGTCCAGACATCCAGCCTCACAAACTAACCCTGTAACAGTAACAAATTACTGGGCATGACTTTATTCAGTAAAGGCCTGGGCCCACAAACTCACCCCATGACTATCACAATTTTATGGACATGATCTTGGCCGGGTTAAGTGTGACTTCTCGTAGGCTTTCCCACTCGACCATGGTAACCCTGGAAGAAATTTTTTAAGCGTTCAAAACCTAAATTCAGACATCCAGGCTCACAGACTAACCCCATAACAGTAACACATTACTGGGCATGATTTTTCACTAAAAGGCCCTGTATTACAGTTTTTTTTAAGGCATGGGCCAACAAAGTCACCCCATTACTATAACACTTTTATGGGCATTATCTTGGCCGGGTTAAGCATGACTTCTCGTAGGTTTTCCCACTCGACCATGATAACCCTGGAAGAAATATTAAAGCGTTCAAAACCTAAATCCAGACATCCAGGCTCATAGACTAAACCCATAACAGTAACACATTACTGGGCATGATTTTATTCAGTAAAGGCCTGGGCCCACAGACTCACCCCATTACTACAAAACTATTATGGGCATGATCTTGGCCGAGTTAAGTGTGACTTCTCGTAGGCTTTCCCACTTGACCATGGTAACCCTTGAAGAAATTTTTAACATTTCAAAACCTAAATCCAGACATCCAGGCTCACAGACTAACACCCTAACAGTTACACATTACTGGGCATGATTTTATTCACTAAAGGCCCTGTATTACAGTTTTCTTTAAGTTCTGGGCCCACACATTCCCCCCATTACTATAACAATTTTATGGGCATAATCTTGGCCAAGTTATGTCGACTTCTCATAGGCTTTCCCACTCGACCATATTAACCCTGGAAGAAATTTTTAAGCGTTCAAAACCTAAATCCAGATATCCAGGCTCACAGACTAACCCCATAACAGGAACACATTACTGGGCATGATTTTATTCACTAAAAGCCCTGTATTACAGTTTTCTTTAAGGCCTGGGCCCACAAACTCACCCCATTACTATGACACTTTCATGGGCATGATCTTGGCCGGTTAAGTGTGACTTCTCGTAGGTTTTCCCACTCAACCTTAGTAACCCTGGAAGAAATATTGAAGCATTCAAAACCTAAATCCAGACATCCAGGCTCACAGACTAACCCCATAACAGTAACACATTACTGGGCATGATTTTATTCACTAAAGGCCTGGGCCCACAGACTCACCGCATTACTATAGCACTAATATGGGCATGATCTCGGCCAGGTTAAGTGTGACTTCTCATAGGCTTTCCCACTCGACCATGTTAACCCTTGAAGAAATTTGTAACACATTTCAAAACATAAACCCAGATATCCAGGCTCAAGACTAACTCCATAACAATTACACATTACTGGGCATGATTTTACTCAGTAAAAGCCCTGTATTACAGTTTTCTTTAAGGCCTGGACCCACAAACTCAACCCATTACCATAACACATTCATGGGCATGATCTTGGCCGGGTTAAGTGTGACGTCTTGTAGGTTTTCCCACTCGACCATGGTAACCCTGGAAGAAATTTTTAACACTTCAAAAACTAAGTCCAGATATCCAGGCTCAAGACTAACTCCATAACAGCAAGACATTACTGGGAATGATTTTATTCAGTAAAGGCTTGAGACCAGAAACTCACCCATTACTATAACACGTTTATGGGCATGATCTTGGCAGGGTTAAGCGTGACTTCTCGTAGGCTTTCTTACTCGACAGTGGTAACCCTGGAAGAAACTATTAAGCATTCAACGCCTACGTCCAGACATCCAAGCACACAGACTAACCCCTTAACAGTAACACATTACTGGGCATGATTTTATTCAGTAAAGGCCTGGGCCAACAAACTCACCCCATTACTATAAAACTTTTATGGGAATGATCTTGGCCGGGTTAAGTGTGACTTCTCGTAGGCTTTCCCACTCGACCATGGTAACCCTGGAAGAAATTTTTAACACTTCAAAAACTAAGTCCAGATATCCAGGCTCAAGACTAACCCCATAACAGCAAGACATTACTGGGCATGATTTTATTCAGTAAAGGCCCTGTATTACGGTTTTCTTTAAGGCATGGGCCAACAAACTCACCCCATTACTATAACACATTCATGGGCATGATCTTGGCCGGGTTAAGTGTGACTTCTCGTAGGTTTTCCCACTCAACCTTAGTAACCCTGGAAGAAATATTGAAGCATTCAAAACCTAAATCCAGACATCCAGGCTCACAGACTAACCCCATAACAGTAACACATTACTGGGCATGATTTTATTCACTAAAGGCCTGGGCCCACAGACTCACCGCATTACTATAGCACTAATATGGGCATGATCTCGGCCAGGTTAAGTGTGACTTCTCATAGGCTTTCCCACTCGACCATGTTAACCCTTGAAGAAATTTGTAACATTTCAAAACATAAACCCAGATATCCAGGCTCAAGACTAACTCCATAACAATTACACATTACTGGGCATGATTTTACTCAGTAAAAGCCCTGTATTACAGTTTTCTTTAAGGCCTGGACCCACAAACTCAACCCATTACTATAACACATTCATGGGCATGATCTTGGCCGGGTTAAGTGTGACGTCTTGTAGGTTTTCCCACTCGACCATGGTAACCCTGGAAGAAATTTTTAACACTTCAAAAACTAAGTCCAGATATCCAGGCTCAAGACTAACTCCATAACAGCAAGACATTACTGGGAATGATTTTATTCAGTAAAGGCTTGGGACCAGAAACTCACCCATTACTATAACACGTTTATGGGCATGATCTTGGCAGGGTTAAGCGTGACTTCTCGTAGGCTTTCTTACTCGACAGTGGTAACCCTGGAAGAAACTATTAAGCATTCAAAGCCTACGTCCAGACATCCAAGCACACAGACTAACCCCTTAACAGTAACACATTACTGGGCATGATTTTATTCACTAAAGGCCCTGTATTACACTTTTCTTTAAGGCCTGGGTCCACAAACTCACTCCATTATTATGACACTTTCATGGGCATGATCTTGGCCGGGTTAAGTGTGACTTCTCGTAGGTTTTCCCACTCGACCATGGTAACCCTGGAAGAAATATTGAAGCATTCAAAACCTAAATCCAGAAATCCAGGCTCACAGACTAACCCCAAAACAGTTACACATTACTGGGCATGATTTTATTCAGTAAAGGCCTGGGCCCACAGACTCACCCCATTACTATAACACTATTATTGGCATGATCTTGGCCGGGTTAAGTGTGATTTCTCGTATGCATTCCCACTTACACCGTGGTAACCCTGGAAGAAATATTGAAGCATTCAAAACCTAAATCCAGACATCCAGGCTCACAGACTAACCCCATAACAGTTACACAATACTGGGCATGATTTTATTCAGTAAAGGCCTAGGCTCTGTTGGGAAAAATCTTTGTTGTTTCCCTCCCAGGTTCAGGTCTGTCAATGATGAGACTTACTCTTAAATTTAAAATCTTAAGTTTAATAAAGTCAGAATAATTGAGACTGAGCTCAGGATACAGAACAACAGCATCAAGACATGCAGGGCAGTCCTGTATGCTCACACTACATTTCACTCAATATTTATATTCTTGTGTTTGGGTCTTCCTCCCATTCAGGGTGTCCTTCACAGAACCAGGTGCAGTTGTTTCTTCTCGACCAGTAGATGAGCTCAGCAGTCTCCATATCTTGTTTCTGTAGATAAGACATTTTGTACAGCACATACACACATAATATCAAAATGGAAAAACACATAATATCAAATGGAAAAACACAGAGCCTTTATGAGGCCTGGGCACAGTGCTTCTAATGAGTAAAACCTGTAAAACATAAATCCTTTAAAACATAAATCCCACAATTCCCTCTCTTGATCTCTCTAAAAGAGATCACAACCTTTGCTCCACTTCTTCCTCACAGTGAATCACCTGGTATAAGTCAAATTCTCACAGGCAATCTTTTCCTTTTTCCCTTACCAGAGTTAGTTTTGCTTCTCCCCCACCCCTTATGACATCTCTTTTGTGTCTGCCCTGAGTCCCTCCCTCTCTTGTTCCATTCCACAGTATCAACGTTATTATTACTACAACAATTCCCACCCCCAACATGTGACAACCTTGTTAACATTATCCCTCGTGATTTAGCACCAGAATTATTATCTGCTTGTTGTTTGTCTCCCTCCTCAGGTTGGTCTGTTGCTGTTTCCCCGTCTTCCGTCTCTTCTCCCTCTCTCTGACCTTCTCGAAGGTCAGCTCGAACTGTTGTCAGAGACCTGCTAGGGGCAGAACAGAAACAGCAAGCAGACAAGTGAAACCATGTGTTACCTTTTCCAGCCAACTGTACGCAGTGCGAGGTTCGCGCAGTTATTTTCATGGGCTCTGACCACCTGGGGGCAGACCATTTTCATTTCATTTGTTTCAGCCTCACCCACTGCTCGTCAGGTCCTCTTTTCGTGTCCAATTCCTGTTGCTCTATTTCAGGCCAAAACTTCTGTGGGGAAAATTTGTTAATAACAGCTCTTACTTTTTGTTGGTAGGCCTTAGGTGTATCAGTGTACCCATCCCCAGGCATTGGTGCCCAGGGGCCAGGAAATTGGCGTCCAGTGGTTAATTCAAAAGGAGTAAATCCAGTGGTTCTGTTTATTGAACATCTCACAGACATTAAAGCTATTGGTAATGCTTCTACCCAATTCACAGAAGTGCTTGCACAGATTTTGGCTATTTTGTTTTTTTATGGTCAGGTTCAGTCGTCCAACTTTACCTTGACTCTTATTATGGTATACTCCTCCATATTAGTAGAAGGATGCAGCTTGCTCTCTAATTATAAACTCAACACTCGTCTTTGTTAAAATTGTTTCTGTTATAGCACACCACTCACAGTTTTGCCCATGGTTGTCACATCTAAATCTAAAGGTTGGCCATAGTCTGGGGTTTGTAGAGCAGCAGCCTTTGCCATGTCCCCTTTTAGGATAATGAAGGCCTGTTCAGCCTCTGTTGTCCAATTCAATTCACCCTTACTGTTTTTCATTCCAATTTCCTTCACTAAAGTTCTCATAAAAGCTGTTCTTTCAGTGTAATTCACAATATACTGTCTGCTGTAACCTATTAGGCCCAGAAAAGACAACATATCTTTCACATTTTTGGGTTTTGGGTGGTTTAGTATGGCTTGTTTGGTGTCATTTGTCATAGAGGTTCCCTGTCGACCCACTAATCGTCCTAGAAAAGTGACCTCTGGCCTGCAGACTTGTAACTTTTGTTTGCTTGCCTTGTCAGACAGGTGGCAGCAGATGTACATGCAATTAGCAAATCATCTACATATTTAACCACAATTGTGTTGGTATCGACTGTCAGATTGTCCAGCAGCTTTCTTAGCTCTTGGTTGAAAATGCCAGGGCTCAAAATGAAGCCTTGTGGTAATCTGGTGTAAGTGTACTTCCGGCCGTTTTATGTGAAGTCAAACACGTCCCTACTCTTCTCTGCTAAATGTATACAGAAAAATGCATTTGCCAGATCTATACAGCAGAAGTCGGTGTGTTCTGGGGTCAATCTGGTTAAAATGGTGTAAGGATTTGGAGTGGGCAGTGGTGTTGTCAGAACCCTCTCATTTATTTTTCTCAGGTCATGGACCATTCTTTATTTCCTGTGGAGTGTTTAATGACAGGCAGTATTGGGGTGTTCCATTCAGATGTGCTCTCACACAGCACTCCCTTGTTCAATAGACTCTGAATGGTGGGGGCAATACCAGTCATGGCCTCACAATTATGTCTATACTGTCTCTCCTTTACCACTGTTGTTTTGTCTATTTCAAAAGACACTGGCTGAATATCACAATAAATAACCCACATCCTCACTTCCTGTTGACCATAACTTTTCTGGTAGTTTGGCTAACATCTCTTCTGCCCCTGGCCCATCCATTACAGCATTAGTCTTTTCTCTGTTTGACCTTAACTCTCGTACCTGCCCTCACATATTTCCTCTATGTGTAGTCTGTGACCTCCTGTCATGTGCGATCTTTCCCAACCCTGTCTCTCATCTTCCCAATCTGCTGCCTGTTTTAGTCTTTTTTTTACCATGGGGCCTAAGGCCTTGGCTCCATGGTGTTTACTGATCATTAACGAAATGTGTGGTACAGAGACAGTTTTCATTTCAAACCAGTCATATTGTTCCTTACTTAACCTTACTTCCACAGCTACCCCTTCCTTTCCAATGTATATGACTGAGCCTTTCAGGTTGGTATGTCTTTGATCTACATATTGGCTAAACTCTGTTGCATAAACCTCATCATTACTTTTGTCATAGTATAAAGTACAGTGTAATGGGTCAGAAACTGGCAGGAAGTGTCTCAACAGGTCTGGTCTCTGGTTTATCAGCTGCCTAAAGTTGGTTTGTTCTGGATGCAGCACTCTGACCCAATAAATGTCCACTCCCACTCTTCCTGTTGTAGTTAATACCCATTGACCAGCTGCAGGTACTAGACCACCCTTAATGGAACAGTTTTGTGTTTTTCCATTTGGAAAAGTTAAAATTATGCCCTCTGGGCTACACAGAATTTTCACCCCCAATTTTACTAACAGGTCTCGTCCGAGCAGAGCAGAAGGCACACTGGCAGAGCATAGGAAAGTCCTTTCTCAACCATTCCAGCCTTATTGTATAAAAGTATGCCCCAGTGTCCACTAAGGCCTGTACTGGCTGTCTGTTGACCAGTATAGTTAGGTAGGGCTCAGCCTCAGCCCCCTTACAGGTTCTCTGTGGGTCTCGTCAACAGTCGCCTGGTCTGCCTGGCCCCAGACTGGGCTTTGTCTGGGCACCTGTTGGTTGGCAGACCACGGGACATTTCTGGGGACACCTCTTCCTCTTCCCTGAGGCCCTCCTCTGACAGGAGCCCGTCCCCGTGCAGGAGGTTGTCCCCGTCTATTCAGTGGGCAGTCTTTTCTCCAGTGATCACCTGCTCCGCACAGATAACACCCCTGCTCTCTCCCTGGTCTCCCGTAATTCCCCCTATAATTTTGGTTTTCCCACCCATTTCCATAAGGTGGCCAGTCCGGCAGCGGGTCATATGGATAATCATATGGGCCCTGAGGCTGATAGTTTGCTGCCCCTTGTGACACTTCCTGTCCCTTCATCCCCTGATTCATTACAGGCATTTGCATAGCTCCCTCTCTAGGCTTCTTTTTATTCTTTTCTTTTTCTGCCCTTTATTTGCAATTTTAGTAGCTGTGTTTTCAGTTTTTCTACCTCAGAATCCTCCCTTTCTTGTTTTTCCATGGCTTTGTCTACATAGTAAATGAAATACCTGGCCCATGTCTCTCCACTACCCCCACACATTTCTGGACTGTTTTCTACTTGTTGTTTTGCTTTTTCTGGAACTCCCTTCACTACTGCCTGCCTGTAAAACTCTTTACAGATGTCACTGCAATCTGGGTGCTGCCCTGTCCTTTCTTCCCATTCAGCTTCTGTCCTATGCAGATATGCTGATGCAGATTCTTCTGCTCCTATCTTAAATTTTATAGATTGATAAGTAATTTTTGGTGTTGGATATAGGTTTGTAAGAGCCCTGCTTATTTGGGTAATTACTTTGGACAGTGGTTTCTCATTGGCCATGTCTTCTATTCTAGCTTCATCCTCTAAAGTAGTCATCTGGGTTCTGGTAAGCAGATGTCCCATTAGGGCCCTAAAGTCCCCTATTGCTAGTTCATTACCATGGGTTAATGTGGTGAGTTTATTTAACCATCTCATTCCTCCCTTAGTTAGATCTGGCAATTTCTGCAGTACTGCATTCATGTCTGCATTTCCCCATGGTCTATACTCTGGATTCTGTTGTCCTCCTATCCTGTACAGTGGATACTGGGTTGGGTATGTTGTTCTAACCCCATGTCTTTCTTTAAATTTAAGGCTTGTAATAAGGTTGCTCCTGATGCACCTCCTTCTCCTTTGTGGGGCTGGTAGCTGTACCAGCCCTCTGTTGGGCCTGTGCCGCCTGTTTAAAACCCCAGTCTATGTCCAGCTCATATCCAGTGATTGTTACACTATCCTTTTCTTCACCCTGCCCTTTAGCTAGGCTTAGCCCTTTCATTGAATCTTCCCTACATTCTTCTCTGATTTCCCTTTCCCTTCTTTCCAGTTCTGTCCTCATCATTCTGACATTTTCCTCCTCATGTATACTTTCTCCTCCATACGGACTACCTACTCTGCTTCAATATGCTGCCTCCTCCTTATCCACACCCGTCAGTCTCTTCCTTTCTCCAGTCAGCTGCCCTACGTGTCGCTCTAATTCCACTACTTCCTGAGTTCTCTGAAGTATTTCTCTGTCTAAACTACTGTTAATGATTGAACTCATGGGTTGTTTTGTCAGTTCTTCATTTATTAGCTCTCTTACTCTTTTTTCTTCTTCTAACCTAGCCTCCTCACTTTGTTCTACCTCAACTGTTCCTCCTGTCAGGACAAACCTTCCATTTTTATTTGCCTGTTTGGTTGTCGTCGACACTTCCCCTGCCACAACATGCATCACAGGCAGCATTAAAGGAGCGGAAGGGGACTTTTCTGCATAAGGGGGGGGCCTAGGTTTTTCTTCTTCTGATTGTTTCTCATTAATAGCTGCAATTTTTACCCTGCAGACCATGACACTTTTTATTCTGCTCCATATTCTAGTCTGATAGGCCTTTTCTTTCACCTCTTTTTCTAATTTCCCTTTAGTAAAAAATGTTGCAGCTTGCCTGTTCTGTACTGCCATTTTATGCTCTTTCTTCTTCTCTCATTATGGCCCTTAATAGTTCCCCTTTGTTCTCAGTGGAATTGTCCCACCCATTAATACACTCTAATTGCTTCCATGCCTTTTCTAATTCTCTTGTCACCCTTGGTTTTTCTTTAATTTCAGCCTGTGCCAACATTTGTCTACTCAATTTATCCCATACTTCCTTATAGGTAGTCATTTTATCAGTTTATATTTTACTCTAGTCCAATAACACTTCTCACAATTTGGATTATGACCAAACAGTCTGCACCATCAGGTTATTGGGGTGTTTGTATGTCTAACTTTTCTATGCTTCCTTATGGGTACTAATTGGCTTTTTATTATATAATAACACCACCTATTTTCCCAGGATCAATGTCCTTAATACAGAAACCACTGTGTGTGTACTGCTTCTTTCACTCTTGTTTTATTTTTGTCATTCAGTGTCCCAATCTCTTGGGCTCATACATTCAGCTTTCTCCGCACTTGAGGCCAAACCCTCGCGTCCGTTCCTACCGGGTCACACTTAAGTGACGGGTCAGAGAGGGTGCGCGACAATTTGGTCTCAAAATACTCGAGATCAGCTTATCTCATTCACACACACACTCAGGTACACACACAGATCGATATAACACCACACTTACAATATTTCTTATACCTTTTTGTACCACGCCGGGTTTTACAAACTGTATTTTACCACGCTGGGTTTCACAAACTGCAACTTACCACGCCGGGTTTCACAAACTGTAGAGTACCACGCCGGGTTTCACGAACTGTAAGTTACCACGCCGGGTTTCACGAAATCACCCTTTTAGTGAATTTCAACCTTGCCAGGACATTAATTTTACAGCTCAACCATGCCAGGAAATTAATACTACAGTTCAACCTTGCCAGGAAATTACTTTTGCAGTTCAACCTTGTCAGGAAATTACTTATACAGTTCAACCTTTCTAAAAGGACATTACCATTTTTCTATTCATTTTGACTGCATTTACTTCTTTAAATCCTTTGAATTCGTCAATTATTCTGATTTCAATATACAAAAAACCACTGGTGCCTCCACCACTTCAACCAGATAATTTAGAGTAATCAATCCTGCAGTTCTTTTATGAAAAAGGTGACTGCTTACCTGTCTTGTTGTTCAGCTGATGGTTGAAGCAGAGGATTCCCAGCAGAGACCTCGTCTCAGACAGATCCGGTGCCCCTCCAAATTGTTGGGAAAAATCTTTGTTGTTTCCCTCCCAGGTTCAGGTCTGTCAATGATGAGACTTACTCTTAAATTTAAAATCTTAAGTTTAATAAAGTCAGAATAATTGAGACTGAGCTCAGGATACAGAACAACAGCATCAAGGCATGCAGGGCAGTCCTGTATGCTCACACTACATTTCACACAATATTTATATTCTTGTGCTTGGGTCTTCCTCCCATTCAGGGTGTCCTTCACAGAACCAGGTGCAGTTGTTTCTTCTCGACCAGTAGATGAGCTCAGCAGTCTCCATATCTTGTTTCTGTAGATAAGACATTTTGTACAGCACATACACACATAATATCAAAATGGAAAAACACATAATGTCAAATGGAAAAACACAGAGCCTTTATGAGGCCTGGGCACAGTGCTTCTAATGAGTAAAACCTGTAAAACATAAATCCTTTAAAACATAAATCCCACAGCTCATAGACTCACCCCATTACAATAACACTATTATGGGCATGATCTTGGCCGGGTTAAGTGTGAATTCTCATTTGCTTTCCCACTCGACCATGGTAACCCTGGAAGAAATATAGAAGCGTTCAAAACCTAAATCCAGACATCCAGGCTCACAGACTAACCCCATAACTGTTACACATTACTGGGCATGATTTTATTCAGTAAAGGCCTGGGCCAACAGACTCACCACATTACTATAAAACTTTTATGGGAATGATCTTGGCCGGGTTAAGTGTGACTTCTCGTAGGTTTTCCCACTCGACCATATTAACCCTGGAAGAAATTTTTTGCGTTCAAAACCTAAATCCAGACATCCAGGCTCACAGACTAACCCCACAACAGGAACACATTACTGGGCATGATTTTATTCACTAAAGGGCCTGCATTACAGCTTTATTTAAAGCCTGGACCCACAGACTCACCCCATTACTATAACACTTTCATGTGCATGATCTTGGCCGGGTTAAGTGTGACTTCTCGTAGGTCTTCCCACTCGACAATGGTAACCCTGGAACAAATATTTGAGCGTTCAAAACCTACGTCCAGACATCCAGGATCACAGACTAATCCCATAACAGTAACACATTACTGGGCATGATTTTATTCAGTAAAGGCCTGGGCCCACAAACTCACCCCATTATTACAACACTATTATGGGCATGATCTTGGTCGACTTAAGTGTGACTTCTCGTAGGCTTTCCCACTCGACCATGGTAACCCTGGAACAAATATTTGAGCGTTCAAAACCTAAGTCCAGACATCCAGGCGCACAGATTACCCCATAACAGCTACACATTACTGCGTATGACTTTATTCAGTAAAGGCCTGGGACCAGAAACTCAACCCATTACTACAACACTTTTATGGGCATGATCTCGGCAGGGTTAAGCTTGACTTCTCATAGGCTTTCTTACTCGACAATGGTAACCCTGGAAGAAACTTTTAGGCATTCAAAGTCTACGTCCAGACATCCAAGCACACAGACTAACCCCTTAACAGTAACACATTACTGAGCATGATTTTATTCACTAAAGGCCCTGTATTACAGTTTTCTTTAAGGCCTGGGCCCACAAACTCACCCCATTACTATGACACTTTCATGGGCATGATCTTGGCCGGGTTAAGTGTGACTTCTCGTAGGTTTTCCCACTCGACCATGGTAACCCTGGAAGAAATATTGAAGCATTCAAAACCTAAATCCAGACATCCAGGCTCACAGACTAACCCCATAACAGTTACACATTACTGGGCATGATTTTATTCAGTAAAGGCTTGGGCCCAGAAACTCACCCCATTTCTATAACACTATTATGGGCATGATCTTGGCCATGTTAAGTGGGACTTCTCGTTTGCTTTCCCTCTCGACCATGGTAACCCTGGAAGACACTTTTAAGCATTCAAAGCCTATGTCCAGACATCCAAGCTCACAGACTAACCCCTTAACAGTAACACATTACTGGGCATGATAAAGGCCTGGGCCAACAGACTCAACCCATTACTATAAAACTTTTATGGGAATGATCTTGGCCGGGTTAAGTGTGACTTCTCGTAGGCTTTCCCACTCGACCATGGTAACCCTGGTAGAAATTTTTAACATTTCAAAAACTAAGTCCAGATATCCAGGCTCAAGACTAACCCCATAACAGTTACACATTACTGGGCATGATTTTATTCAGTAAAGGCCTGGGCCAACAGACTCACCCCATTACTATAAAACTTTTTTGGGAATGAACTTGGCCGGGTTAAGTGTGACTTCTCGTAGGCTTTCCCACTATACCATGGTAACACTGGAAGAAATTTTTAAGCGTTCAAAACCTAAATATAGACATCCAGGCTCACAGACGAACCCCATAACAGTAAAACATTACTGGGCATGATTTTATTCAGTAAAGGCCTGGGCCCACAGACTTACTCCATTACTATAACACAATTAGGGGCATGATCTTGGCCGGGTTAAGTGTGACTTCTCGTAGGCTTTCCCACTCAACCATGGTATCCCTGGAAGAAGTTTTTAAGCGTTCAAAACTTACATCCAGACATCCAGGTTCACAGACTAACCCCATAACAATTACACATTACTGGGCATAATTTTATTCAATAAAGGCCCTGTATTACGGTTTTCTTTAAGGCATGGGCCAACAAACTCACCCCATTACTATAACACATTCATGGGCATGATCTTGGCCGGGTTAAGTGTGACGTCTTGTAGGTTTTCCCACTCGACCATGGTAACCCTGGAAGAAACTTTTAAGCATTCAAAGCCTACGTCCAGACATCCAAGCACACAGACTAAGTCTATATATCCAGGCTCAAGACTAACCCCATAACAGCAAGACATTACTGGGAATGATTTTATTCAGTAAAGGCCTGGGACCAGAAACTCACCCATTACTATGACACGTTTATGGGCATGGTCTTGGCAGGGTTAAGCGTGACTTCTCGTAGGCTTTCTTACTCGACAGTGGTAACCCTGGAAGAAACTTTTAAGCATTCAAAGCCTAAGTCCAGACATCCAAGCACACAGACTAACCCCTTAACAGTAACACATTACTGGGCATGATTTTATTCAGTAAAGGCCTGGGCCAACAGACTCACCCCATTACTATAAAACTTTTATGGGAATGATCTTGGCCGGGTTAAGTGTGACTTCTCGTAGGCTTTTCCACTTGACCATGGTAACCCTGGAAGAAATTTTTAACACTTCAAAAACTAATTCCAGATATCCAGGCTCAAGACTAACTCCATAACAGCAAGACATTACTGGGAATGATTTTATTCAGTAAAGGCCTGGGACCAGAAACTCACCCATTACTATAACACGTTTATGGGCATGATCTTGGCAGGGTTAAGCGTGACTTCTCGTAGGCTTTCTTACTCGACAGTGGTAACCCTGGAAGAAACTTTTAAGCATTCAAAGCCTACGTCCAGACATCCAAGCACACAGACTAACCCCTTAACAGTAACACATTACTGGGCATGATTTTATTCAGTAAAGGCCTGGGCCCACAGACTCACCCCATTACTATAACACTATTATGGGCATGATCTTGACCGGGTTAAGTGTGACTTCTCATAGGCTTTCCCACTCGACCATGGTAACCCTTGAAGAAATTTTTTACATTTCAAAAACTAAGTCCAGATATCCAGGCTCAAGACTAACCACATAACAGCAAGACATTACTGGGCATAATTTTATTCAGTAAAGGCCCTGTATTACGGTTTTCTTTAAGGCATGGGCCAACAAACTCACCCCATTACTAGAACACATTCATGGGCATGATCTTGGCCGGGTTAAGTGTGACGTCTTGTAGGTTTTCCCTCTCGACCATGGTAACCCTGGAAGAAACTTTTAAGCATTCAAAGCCTACGTCCAGACATCCAAGCACACAGACTAAGTCCAGATATCCAGGCTCAAGACTAACCCCATAACAGCAAGACATTACTGGGAATGATTTTATTCAATAAAGGCCTGGGACCAGAAACTCACCCATTACTATAACACGTTTATGGGCATGTTCTTGGCAGGGTTAAGTGTGACTTCTCGTAGGATTTCTTACTCGACAGTGGTAACCCTGGAAGAAACTTTTAAGCATTCAAAGCCTACGTCCAGACATCCAAGCACACAGACTAACCCCTTAACAGTAACACATTACTGGGCATGATTTTATTCAGTAAAGGGCTGGGCCAACAGACTCACACCATTACTATAAAACTTTTATGGGAATGATCTTGGCGGGTTAAGTGTGACTTCTCGTAGGCTTTCCCACTTGACCATGGTAACCCTGGCAGAAATTTTTAACACTTCAAAAACTAATTCCAGATATCCAGGCTCAAGACTAACTCCATAACAGCAAGACATTACTGGGAATGATTTTATTCAGTAAAGGCCTGGGACCAGAAACTCACCCATTACTATAACACGTTTATGGGCATGATCTTGGCAGGGTTAAGCGTGACTTCTCGTAGGCTTTCTTACTCGACAGTGGTAACCCTGGAAGAAACTTTTAAGCATTCAAAGTCTACGTCCAGACATCCAAGCACACAGACTAACCCCTTAACAGTAACGCATTACTGGGCATGATTTTATTCAGTAAAGGCCTGGGCCAACAGACTCACCCCATTACTATAAAACTTGTATGGGAATGATCTTGGCCGGGTTAAGTGTGACTTCTCGTATGCTTTCCCACTCGACCATGGTAACCCTGGAAGAAATTTTTAACATTTCAAAAACTAAGTCCAGATATCCAGGCTCAAGACTATCCCCATAACAGCAAGACATTACTGGGCATGATTTTATTCAGTAAAGGCCCTGTATTACGGTTTTCTTTAAGGCATGGGCCAACAAACTCACCCTATTACTATAACACAATCATGGGCATGATCTTGGCCGGGTTAAGTGTGACGTCTTGTAGGTTTTCCCACTTGACCATGGTAATCCTGGAAGAAATATTGAAGCATTCAAAACCTAAATCCAGACATCCAGGCTCACAGACTAACCCCTTAACAGTAACACATTACTGGACATGATTTTATTCAGTAAAGGCCTGGGCCCACAGACTCATCCCATTACTATGTCACTATTATGGGCATGATCTCGGCCGGGTTAAGTGTGACTTCTCATAGGCTTTCCCACTCGACCATGGTAACCCTTGAAGAAATTTTTTACATTTCAAAAACTAAGTGGATCGCCACGTTAAGGTGGCGATCCTCCGAGGATCGCCACCTTAACGTGGTGGAGGGGTTTGAGTGCCTGAATGACCCTAGGAGCTAGGTTGTCCGGGGCTATATGCCCTGGTAGGGTCTCCCATGGCAAACAGGTCCTAGGTGACAAGCCAGACAAAGAGCGGTCCATGATACCCTTATGGAAAAGACCTTGAATGGAGTCGCGACGTCGCCCGGTATGGCGCAGCCGGGGCCCCGCCATGGAGCCAGGCCTGGGGCCGGGGCCGGCATGCGAGCGCCTGGTGGCCGGGTCTTGCCCCACGGGACCCGGCCGGGCTCAGCTCGAAACAGCGGCGTGGGGCCATCCCCCCGTGGGCCCACCACCTGCAGGAGAGGACCGTAAGGGGCCGGTGCCTTGTGGTTTGGGTAGCAGTCGAAGGCGGGGACCTCGACAACCCAACCCCTGGACTCAGAATCTAGTTTTAGGGACATGGAACGTCACCTCTCTGGGGGGGAAGGAGCCTGAGTTGTTGCGTGAGGTTGAGAGATACCGGCTAGAGATAGTCGGGCTCACCTCCACGCACTGCTTGGACTCTGGAACCCATCTTCTCGAAAGGGGCTGGACTCTTCACTACTCTGGTGTTGCCCGCAAGCGAGAGGCGGCAGGCTGGTGTGGGCTTGCTCATAGCTCCCCAGCTTAGCCGCCATGTGTTGGAGTTTAACCCGGTGGACAAGAGGGTCGCCTCCCTGCGACTTCGGGTTGGGGGAGGACTCTCACTGTCATTTGTGCCTACGGGCCGAATGGCAGTGTAGAGTACCCGGCCTTCTTGGAGTCCTTGGGAGGGGTGCTGGAAAGTGCTCCAACCGGGACTCTATCGTCCTGCTGGGGACTTCAACGCTCACGTTGGTGATGCTAGTGACACCTGGAGGGGCGTGATTGGGAGGAACGGCCCCCCCGATCTGAACCTGAGTGGTGTTCTGTTGTTGGAATTCTGTGCTAGGCACGGTCTGTCCATAACGAACACCATGTTCAAGCATAAGGGTGTCCACCAGTACACCTGGCATCAGGACACCCTAGGGCGGAGGTCGATGATCGACTTTGTGGTTGTATCATCTGATCTCCGGCCGCATGTCTTGGACACTCGGGTGAAGAGAGGGGGAGCTGTCAACTGATCACCACCTGGTGGTGAGTTGGATCCGTTGGCGGGGGAGGAGGCCGGACAGACTTGGCAGGCCCAAACGTACCGTGAGGGTCTGTTGGGAACGTTTGGCAGAGACCCCTGTCAGGGAGATCTTCAACTCCTGCCTCCGGCAGAACTTTGACCGGATCCCGAGGGAGGCTGGAGACATTGAGTCCGAGTGGACTATGTTCTCTACCTCTTTGGTCGACGCAGCCGCCCAGAGCTGTGTGCCGTAAAGTCTCCGGTGCATGTCGTGGCGGCAACCCCGAACCCGATGGTGGACACCGGAAGTAAGGGATGCCGTCAAGCTGAAGAAGGAGTCCTATCGGGCATGGTTGGCCCGAGGACCCTGAGGCAGCTGACAGGTACCGTGGGCCAAGCGGACTGCTGCCCGGTGGTTGTGCAGGCAAAAACTCGGGTCTGGGAGGAGTTCGGGAGGCCATGGAAAATGACTATCGGACGGCCTCAAAGAGGTTCTGGCAAACCGTCCGACGCCTCAGAAAGGGAAAGCAGTGCCCTGCCAACACCGTATATAGTGCTGATGGGAACCTGCTAACCTCGACTGGGGATATTGTCGGGCAGTGGAAGGAATACTTTGAGGACCTCCTCAATCCCGTCAACACGTCTTCCACTGACGGAGCAGAGGCCGGGGATCCGGGGGGGGACTCGACCATTACCCTGGCTGAGGTCACTGAGGTGGTTGAGAAGCTCCTCGGTGGCAAGGCACCAGGGGTGGACGAGATCCGCCCGGAATACCTCAGGTCTCTGGATGTTGTGGGGCTGTCTTGGCTGACACGCCTCTGCAGTATCGCGTGGGACGCGGGGAAAGTGCCTCTGGACTGGCAGACGGGGTGGTGGTTCCTCTTTTTAAGAAGGGGGACGGGAGGGTGTGCTCCAACTATAGGGGGATCACACTTCTCAGCCTCCCTGGGAAAGTCTATGCCAGGGTACTGGAGAGGAGAATCCGCCCGATAGTTGAACCTCGGCTTCAAGAGGAACAATGCGGGTTTCGCCCTGGACGTGGAACACTGGACCAGCTCTATACCCTCTCCAGGATGCTGGAGGGTTCCTGGGAGTTTGCCCAACCAGTCTACATGTGTTTTGTGGATTTGGAGAAGGCATTCGACCGGGTTCCTCGTGGTGTCCTGTGGGGGGTGCTCTGGGAATATGGGGTAAGGGGCCCTTTGCTAAGGGCTGTCCGATCCCTGTATGATCAGAGCAGGAGCTTGGTTCGCATTGCCGGCATTAAGTCAGACTTGTTTCCAGTGCATGTTGGACTCCGACAGGGCTGCCCTTTGTCACCGGTCCTGTTCATTATTTTTATGGACAGGATTTCTAGGCGCAGTCAGGGGCCGGAGGGGGTCTGGTTTGGTGACCACAGGATAGCTTCTCTGCTTTTGCTGATGATGTTGTTCTGTTGGCTGCATCTGGCCAAGACCTACAGTGTGTGCTGGGGCGGTTTGCAGCTGAGTGTGAAGCGGCAGGGATGAAAATCAGCACCTCCAAGTCTGAGGCCTTGGTCCTCAGTCGGACAAGGGTGGCTTGCCCCCTTCAGGTTGGTGGGGAGCTCCTGCCCCAGGTGGAGGAGTTTAAGTATCTTGGGGTCTCGTTCACGAGTGAGGGAAGGATGGAACGAGAGATTGACAGGCGGATCGGTGCAGCTTCTGCAGTAATGCGGTCGCTGTACTGGTCTGTCATGGTGAAGAAAGAGCTGAGCCGCAAGGCGAAGCTCTCGATTTACCGGTCGATCTTCGTTCCTACTCTCACCTATGGTCATGAGCTTTGGGTCATGACCGAAAGAATGAGATCCCGGATACAAGCGGTCGAAATGAGTTTCCTTCGTAGGGTGGCTGGGCGCTCCCTCAGAGATAGGGTGAGGAGTTCAGTCACTCGGGAGGAGCTCGGAGTAGACCCGCTGCTCCTCCACATCGAGAGAGGCCAGCTGAGGTGGCTCGGGCATCTGTTCCGGATGCCTCCCGGACGCCTCCCAAGGGAGGTGTTCCAGGCATGTCCCACCGGGAAGAGGCCCCGGGGAAGACCTAGGACACGCTGGAGGGACTATGTCTCTCGGCTGGCCTGGGAGCGCCTCGGTGTCCCCCCGGAAGAGCTGGAGGAAGTGTCTGGGGAGAGGGAAGTCTGGGCGCCCCTGCTTAGACTGTTGCCCCCGCGACCCGCCCCGGATAAGCGGAAGAAAAAGAAGAAGAAGAAACCCATTGCTAGTCCAGACATCCAGGATCACAGACTAACCCCATAACAGTAACACATTACTGGGCATGATTTTATTCAGTAAAGGCCTGGGCCCACAGACTCATCCCATTACTATAACACTATTATGGGCATGATCTCGGCCGGTTAAGTGTGACTTCTCATAGGCTTTCCCACTCGACCATGGTAACCCTGGAAGAAATATTGAAGCATTCAATACCTAAATCCAGACATCCAGGTTCACAGACTAACCCCATAACAGTTACACATTACTGGGCATGATTTTATTCAGTAAAGGCCTGGGCCCACAAACTCACCCCATTATTACAACACTATTATGGGCATGATCTTGGCCGGGTTAAGTGTGACTTCTCATAGGCTTTCCCACTCGACCATGGTAACCCTTGAAGAAATTTTTTACATTTCGAAAACTAAGTCCAGATATCCAGGCTCAAGACTAACCCCATAACAGCAAGACATTACTGGGAATGATTTTATTCAGTAAAGGCCTGGGACCAGAAACTCACCCATTACTATAACACGTTTATGGGCATGAGCTTGGCAGGGTTAAGCGTGACTTCTCGTAGGCTTTCTTACTCGACAGTGGTAACCCTGGAAGAAACTTTTAAGCATTCAAAGCCTACGTCCAGACATCCAAGCACACAGACTAACCCCTTAACAGTAACACATTACTGGGCATGATTTTATTCAGTAAAGGCCTGGGCCAACAGACTCACCCTATTACTATAAAACTTTTATGGGAATGATCTTGGCCGGGTTAAGTGTGATTTCTCGTAGGCTTTCCAACTATACCATGGTAACTCTGGAAGAAATTTTTAAGCGTTCAAAACCTAAATATAGACATCCAGGCTCACAGACTAACCCCATAACAGTAACACATTACTGGGCATGATTTTATTCAGTAAAGGCCTGGGCCCACAGACTCACTCCATTACTTTAACACTATTAGGGGCATGATCTTGGCGGGTTAAGTGTGACTTCTCGTAGGCTTTCCCACTCAACCATGGTAACCCTGGAAGAAGTTTTTAAGCGTTCAAAACCTACACCCAGACATCCAGGCGATATTGGCCAGTTTAAGTGCGACTTCTCGGACGCTAATCCACTCGACCATGGTAACCCTGGAACAAATATTTGAACGTTCAAAACCTACGTCGAGACATCTAGGCTCACAGACTAACCCCATAACAGTAAGACATTACGGGGCATGATTTTATTCAGTAAGGGCCCTGTATTACAGTTTTCTTTCAGGCCTGGGCCCACAAACTCACCCCATTACTATGACACTTTAATGGGCATGATCTTGGCCGGGTTAAGTGTGACTTCTCGTAGGTTTTTCTACTCGACCATGGTGACCCTGGAAGAAATTTTTAAGCGTTCAAAACCTAAGTCCAGACATCTAGGCGCTTCATCCAGGCGATATTTGCCAGTTTAAGTGCGACTTTCGGACGCTAATCCACTCGACCATGGTAACCCTGGAACAAATTTTTAAGCGTTCAAAACCTAGATCCAGACATCCAGGCTCACAGACTAACCCCATAACAGTAACACATTACTGGGCATGATTTTATTCAGTAAAGCCCTGGGCCCACAGACTCACCCCGTTACTATAACAGGCATGATCTTGGACGGGTTAAGTGTGACTTCTCGTAGGCTTTCCCACTTGACCATGGTAACCCTGGAAGAAATTTTTAAGGGTTCAAAACCTAAATCCAGACATCCTGGCTCACAGACTAACCCAATAACAGTAACACATTACTGGGCATGATTTTATTCAGTAAAGGCCTGGGCCCACAAACTCACCCCATTATTACAACACTATTATGGGCATGATCTTGGCGGGTTAAGTGTGACTTCTTGTAGGCTTTCTTACTCGACCATGGTAACCCTGGAAGAAACTTTTAAGCGTTCAAAACCTAGATCCAGACATCCAGGCTCACAGACTAACCCCATAACAGTAACACATTACTGGGCATGATTTTATTCAGTAAAGCCCTGAGCACACAGACTCACCCATTTACTATAACAGGCGTGATTTTGGCCGGGTTAAGTGTGACTTCTCGTAGGCTTTTTTACTCGACCATGGTAACCCTGGAAGAACCTTTTAAGCGTTCAAAACCTACGTCCAGACATCCAAACACACAAAGTAACCCCTTAACAGTAACACATTACTGGGCATGATTTTATTCAGTAATGGCCTGGGCCAGCAGACTTACTCCATTACTATAACACTATTAGGGGCATGATCTTGGCCGGATTAAGTGTGACTTCTCGTAGGCTTTCCCATTCGACCATGGTAACCTTGGAAGAAGTTTTTAAGCGTTCAAAACCTAAGTCCAGACATCCAGGCAATATTGGCCGGTTTAAGTGCGACTTCTCGGATGTTAATCCACTCGACCATGGTAACCCAGGAACAAATATTTGAACGTTCAAAACCTACGTCCAGACATCCAGGCTCACAGACTAACCCCATAAAAATAACACATTACTGGGCATGATTTTATTCAGTAAAGGCCCTGTATTACAGTTTTCTTTAAGGCATGGGCCCACAAACTCACCCCATTACTATGACACTTTCACGGGCATGATCTTGGCCGGGTTAAGAGTGACTTCTCTTAGGTTTTCCCACTCGACCATGGTAACCCTGGAAAAAATATTGAAGCATTCAAAACCTAAATCCAGGCATCCAGACTCACCCCATAACAGTTACACATTATTGGGCATGATTTTATTCAGTAAAGGCCTGGGCCCACAGACTCACCCCATTAGTATAACACTTTTATTGGCATGATCTCGGCCGGGTTAAGTGTGACTTCTCATAGGCTTTCCCACTCGACCATGGTAACCCTTGAAGAAGTTTTTTACATTTCAAAAACTAAGTCTAGATATCCAGGCTCAAGACTAACCCCATAACAGCAAGACATTACTGGGAATGATTTTATTCACTAAAGGCCCTGTATTACAGTTTTCTTTAAGGCTTGGGCCCACAAACTCACTCCATTACTATAAAACTATTAGGGGCATGATCTTGGCCGGGATAATTGTGACTTCTCATAGGTTTTCCCACTCGACCATATTAACCCTGGAAGAATTTTTTAAGCGTTCAAAAACTAAATCCAGACATCCAGGCTCACAGACTAACCCCATAACAGGAAAACATTACTGGGCATGATTTTATTCACTACAGGGCCTGTATTACAGCTTTCTTTAAAGCCTTGACCCACAGACTCACCCCATTACTATAACACTTTCATGGGCATGATCTTGGCCGGGTTACGTGTGACTTCTCGTAGGTTTTCCCACTTGACCATGGTAACCCTGGAACAAATATTTGAGCGTTCAAAACCTACGTCCAGACACCCATGGTTACAGACTAATCCCATAACAGTAACACATTACTGGGCATGACTTTATTCAGTAAAGGCCTGGGCCCACAAACTCACCCCATTATTACAACACTGTTATGTGCATGATCTTGGTCGACTTAAGTGTGACTTCTCGTAGGCTTTCCCACTCGACCATGGTAACCCTGGAGGAAATTTTTAACACTTCAAAAACTAAGTCCAGATATCCAGGCTCACAGACTAACCCCATAACAATAACACATTACTGGGCATGATTTTTATTCAGTAAATGCCTGGGCCCACAAACTCACCCGTTATTACAACACTATTATGGGCATGATCTTGGCCGGGTTAAGTGTGAATTCTCATTTGCTTTCCCACTCGAAAATGGTAACCCTGGAAGAAATATAGAAGCGTTCAAAACCTAAATCCAGACATCCAGGCTCACAGACAAACCCCATAACTGTTACACATTACTGGGCATGATTTTATTCAGTAAAGCCCTGGGCCAACAGACTCACCACATTACTTTAAAACTTTTATGGGAATGATCTTGGCCGGGTTAAGTGTGACTTCGTAGGCTTTCCCACTAGACCATGGTAACCCTGGAAGAAATTTTTTAGCATTCAAAACCTAAATCTAGACATCCAGGCTCACAGACGAACCCCATAACAGTAACACATTACTAGGCATGATTTTATTCAGTAAAGACCATGTATTACAGTTTTCTTTAAGGCATGGGCCCACAAACTCACCCCATTACTATAAGACTTTTATGGGCATGATCTTGGCCGGGGTGAAGCTTGACTTCTTGTAGGTTTTCCCACTCGACCATCGTAACCCTGGAAGAAATTTTTAAACGTTTAAAACCTAAATCCAGACATCCAGGCTCATAGACTAACCCCATAACAGTTACACGTTACTGGGCATGATTTTATTCAGTAAAGGCCTGGGCCCACAGACTCACCCCATTACTATAACAGGCGTGATCTTGGCGGGTTAAGTGTGACTCTCGTAGGCTTTCCCACTCGACCATGGTAACCCTGGAAGAAATTTTTAAACGTTTAAAACCTAAATCCAGACATCCAGGCTCACAGACTAACCCAATAACAGTAACACATTAGTGGGCATGATTTTATTCAGTAAAGGCCTGGGCCCACAGACTCACCCCATTACTATAACAGGCGTGATCTTGGCGGGTTAAGTGTGACTTCTCGTAGGCTTTCCCACTCGACCATGGTAACCCTGGAAGAAATTTTTAAACGTTTAAAACCTAAATCCAGACATCCAGGCTCACAGACTAACCCAATAACAGTAACACATTAGTGGGCATGATTTTATTCAGTAAAGGCCTGGGCCCACAAACTAACCGCATTATTACAACACTATTATGGGCATGATCTTAGCCGGGTTAAGTGTGACTTCTCGTAGGCTTTTTTACTCGACCATGGTAACCCTGGAAGAAACTTTTAAGCATTCAAAACATACGTCCAGACATCCAAACACACAGACTAACCCCTTAACAGTAACACATTACTGGGCATGATTTTATTCAGTAAAGGCCTGGGCCCGCAGACTCACTCCATTACTATAACACTATTAGGGGCATGATCTTGGCCGGGTTAAGTGTGACTTCTCGTAGGCTTTCCCATTCGACCATGGTAACCCTGGTAGAAATATTGAAGCATTCAAAACCTAAATCCAGACATCCAGGTTCACAGACTAACCCCATAACAGTAACACATTACTGGGCATGATTTTATTCAGTAAAGGCCTTATCCAACAGACTCACCCCATTAAAATAACACTATTATGGGCATGATCTTGGCCGGGTTAAGTGTGACTTCTAGTATGCTTTCCCACTCGACCATGGTAACCCTGGAAGAAATATTGAAGCATTCAAAACTTACATCCACACATCCAGGTTCACTGACAAACCCCATTACTACAATTACATATGGATGCGCATGATTTCCAGGCTCAGTGACAAAAGCTAACATTACTGCATGATTTTACTCAGTAAAAGCCCTGTATTACAGTTTTCTTAAGGCCTGGGATCAGAAACTCACCCATTAATGACACGTTCATGGGCATGATCTTGGCAGGGTTAAGCGTGACTTTCTCGTAGGCTTTCTTACTCGACAGTGGTAACCCTGGAAGAAATTTTTAAGCACTTCAAAAACTACGTCCAGATATCCAGGCTCACTTTAACCCCATAACAGCAAGACATTACTGGGCATGATTTTATTCAGTAAAGGCCCTGTATTGCCTTTTAATGGCAGGCCAACTGCCCATTACTATAACACTATTATGGGCATGATCTTGGCCGGGTTAAGTGTGACGTCTTGTATGTTTTCCCTCTCGACCATGGTAACCCTGGAAGAAAATTTTAAGCATTCAAAGCCTACATCCACACATCCAGGCACACAGACTAAGTCCAGATATCCAGGCTCAAGACTAACTCCATAACAGCAAGACATTACTGGGAATGATTTTATTCAGTAAAGGCCTGGGACCAGAAACTCACCCATTACTATAACACGTTTATGGGCATGATCTTGGCAGGGTTAAGTGTGACTTCTCGTAGGATTTCTTACTCGACAGTGGTAACCCTGGAAGAAACTTTTAAGCATTCAAAGCCTACGTCCAGACATCCAAGCACACAGACTAACCCCTTAACAGTAACACATTACTGGGCATGATTTTATTCAGTAAAGGCCTGGGCCAACAGACTCACCCCATTACTATAAAACTTTTATGAGAATGATCTTGGCGGGTTAAGTGTGACTTCTTGTGAGGCTTTCCCACTCGACCATGGTAACCCTGGCAGAAATTTTTAACACTTTAAAAAACTAATTCCAGATATCCAGGCTCAAGACTAACTCCATAACAGCAAGACATTACTGGGAATGATTTTATTCAGTAAAGGCCTGGGACCAGAAACTCACCCATTACTATAACACGTTTATGGGCATGATCTTGGCAGGGTTAAGCGTGACTTCTCGTAGGCTTTCTTACTCGACAGTGGTAACCCTGGAAGAAACTTTTAAGCATTCAAAGCCTACGTCCAGACATCCAAGCACACAGACTAACCCCATAACAGTAACACATTACTGGGCATGATTTTATTCAGTAAAGGCCTGGGCCAACAGACTCACCCCATTACTATAAAACTTTTATGGGAATGATCTTGGCGGGTTAAGTGTGACTTCTCGTAGGCTTTCCCACTAGACCATGGTAACCCTGGAAGAAATTTTTAAGCTTTCAAAACCTAAATATAGACATCCAGGCTCACAGACTAACCCCATAACAGTAAACCATTACTGGGCATGATTTTATTCAGTAAATGCCTGGGCCCACAGAAACTCACCCATTACTTATAACACATTAGGGCCATGATCTTGGCGGGTTAAGTGTGACTTCTCGTGAGGCTTTCCCACTCCAACCATGGTATCCCCTGGAAGAAGTTTTAAGCGTTCAAAACAGACATCCAGGCTCACAGTCTAGACATCCAGGCATGATATTGGCCTGGTTTCAAGTGCGACTTCTCTTGGCCGGGTTAAGTGCTTCCTCGTACCGACCATGAAGTAACCCTGGAAGAAATTTTTAAGCATTTCAAAAAACTAAGTCCAGATATCCAGGCTCAAGACTATCCCCATAACAGCAAGACATTACTGGGCATGATTTTATTCAGTAAAGGCCTGAGCCAACAGACTCACCCCATTAAAATAACACTATTATGGGCATGATCTTGGCCGGGTTAAGTGTGACTTCTAGTATGCTTTCCCACTCGACCATGGTAACCCTGGAAGAAATATTGAAGCATTTCAAAACTTACATCCACACAACCAGGTTCACTGACTAACCCCATAACAATTACATATTACTGGGCATGATTTTATTCAGTAAAAGCCTGTATTACAGTTTTCTTTAACGCACAGAAACTCACCCATTACTATAACACGTTTATGGGCATGATCTTGGCAGGGTTAAGCGTGACTTCCGTAGGCTTTCTTACTCGACATGGTAACCCTGGAAGAATTTTTAACACTTCAAAAACTAAGTCCAGATATCCAGGCTCAAGACTAACCCCATAACAGCAAGACATTACTGGGCATGATTTTATTCAGTAAAGGCCCTGTATTACGGTTTTCTTTAAGACATGGGCCAACAAACTCACCCCATTACTATAACACATTCATGGGCATGATCTTGGCCGGGTTAAGTGTGACGTCTTGTAGGTTTTCCCTCTCGACCATGGTAACCCTGGAAGAAAATTTTAAGCATTCAAAGCCTACGTCCAGACATCCAAGCACACAGACTAAGTCCAGATATCCAGGCTCAAGACTAACCCCATAACAGCAAGACATTACTGGGAATGATTTTATTCAGTAAAGGCCTGGGACCAGAAACTCACCCATTACTATAACACGTTTATGGGCATGATCTTGGCAGGGTTAAGTGTGACTTCTCGTAGGATTTCTTACTCGACAGTGGTAACCCTGGAAGAAACTTTTAAGCATTCAAAGCCTACGTCCAGACATCCAAGCACACAGACTAACCCCTTAACAGTAACACATTACTGGGCATGATTTTATTCAGTAAAGGCCTGGGCCAACAGACTCACCCCATTACTATAAAACTTTTATGAGAATGATCTTGGCCGGGTTAAGTGTGACTTCTCGTAGGCTTTCCCACTTGACCATGGTAACCCTGGCAGAAATTTTTAACACTTCAAAAACTAATTCCAGATATCCAGGCTCAAGACTAACTCCATAACAGCAAGACATTACTGGGAATGTTTTTATTCAGTAAAGGCCTGGGACCAGAAACTCACCCATTACTATAACACGTTTATGGGCATGATCTTGCAGGGTTAAGCGTGACTTCTCGTAGGCTTTCTTACTCGACAGTGGTAACCCTGGAAGAAACTTTTAAGCATTCAAAGCCTACGTCCAGACATCCAAGCACACAGACTAACCCCTTAACAGTAACACACATTACTGGGCATGATTTTATTCAGTAAAGGCCTGGGCCAACAGACTCACCCCATTACTATAAAACTTTTATGGGAATGATCTTGGCGGGTTAAGTGTGACTTCTCGTAGGCTTTTCCCACTATACCATGGTAACACTGGAAGAAATTTTTAAGCGTTCAAAACCTAAATATAGACATCCAGGCTCACACACTAACCCCATAACAGTAAAACCATTACTGGGCATGATTTTATTCAGTAAAGTCCTGGGCCCACAGACTCACTCCATTACTATAACACAATTAGGGCCATGATCTTGGCCGGGTTAAGTGTGACTTTACGTGGGCTTTCCCACTCAACCATGGTATCCCTGGAAGAAGTTTTTAAGCGCTCAAAACCTACGTCTAGACATCCAGGCGATATTGGCCGGTTTAAGTGCGACTTCTCTTATGCTTTCCCACTCGACCATGGTAACCCTGGAAGAAATTTTTAACATTTCAAAACTAAGTCCAGATATCCAGGCTCAAGACTATCCCCATAACAGCAAGACATTACTGGGCATGATTTTATTCAGTAAAGGACCTGTATTACGGTTTTCTTTAAGGCATGGGCCAACAAACTCACCCCATTACTATAACACATTCATGGGCATGATCTTGGCAGGGTTAAGTGTGACGTCTTGTAGGTTTTCCTCTCGACCATGGTAACCCTGGAAGAAAATTTTAACATTCAAAGCCTACGTCCAGACATCCAAGCACACAGACTAAGTCCAGATATCCAGGCTCAAGACTAACCCCATAACAGCAAGACATTACTGGGAATGATTTTATTCAGTAAAGGCATGGGCCAACAAACTCACCCCATTACTATAACACATTCATGGGCATGATCTTGGCCGGGTTAAGTGTGACGTCTTGTAGGTTTTCCTCTCGACCATGGTAACCCTGGAAGAAAATTTTAAGCATTCAAAGCCTACGTCCAGACATCCAAGCACACAGACTAAGTCCAGATATCCAGGCTCAAGACTAACCCCATAACAGCAAGACATTACTGGGAATGATTTTTATTCAGTAAAGGCCTGGGACCAGAAACTCACCCATTACTATAACACGTTTATGGGCATGATCTTGGCAGGTTAAGTGTGACTTCTCGTAGGATTTCTTACTCGACAGTGGTAACCCTGGAAGAAACTTTTAAGCATTCAAAGCCTACGTCCAGACATCCAAGCACACAGACTAACCCCTTAACAGTAACACATTACTGGGCATGATTTTATTCAGTAAAGGCCTGGGCCAACAGACTCACCCCATTACTATAAAACTTTTATGAGAATGATCTTGGCGGGTTAAGTGTGACTTCTCGTAGGCTTTCCCACTTGACCATGGTAACCCTGGCAGAAATTTTTAACACTTCAAAAACTAATTCCAGATATCCAGGCTCAAGACTAACTCCATAACAGCAAGACATTACTGGGAATGATTTTATTCAGTAAAGGCCTGGGACCAGAAACTCACCCATTACTATAACACGTTTATGGGCATGATCTTGGCAGGGTTAAGCGTGACTTCTCGTAGGCTTTCTTACTCGACAGTGGTAACCCTGGAAGAAACTTTTAAGCATTCAAAGCCTACGTCCAGACATCCAAGCACACAGACTAACCCCCTTAACAGTAACACATTACTGGGCATGATTTTATTCAGTAAAGGCCTGGGCCAACAGACTCACCCCATTACTATAAAACTTTTATGGAATGATCTTGGCCGGGTTAAGTGTGACTTCTCGTAGGCTTTCCCACTATACCATGGTAACACTGGAAGAAATTTTTAAGCGTTCAAAACCTAAATATAGACATCCAGGCTCACAGACTAACCCCATAACAGTAAACCATTACTGGGCATGATTTTATTCAGTAAAGTCCTGGGCCCACAGACTCACTCCATTACTATAACACAATTAGGGGCCATGATCTTGGCCGGGTTAAGTGTGACTTCTCGTAGGCTTTCCCACTCAACCATGGTATCCCTGGAAGAAGTTTTTAAAGCGTTCAAAACCTACGTCTAGACATCCAGGCGATATTGGCGGTTTAAGTGCAACTTCTCTTATGCTTTCCCACTCGACCATGGTAACCCTGGAAGAAATTTTTAACATTTCAAAAACTAAGTCCAGATATCCAGGCTCAAGACTATCCCCATAACAGCAAGACATTACTGGGCATGATTTTATTCAGTAAAGGACCTGTATTACGGTTTTCTTTAAGGCATGGGCCAACAAACTCACCCCATTACTATAACACATTCATGGGCATGATCTTGGCGGGTTAAGTGTGACGTCTTGTAGGTTTTCCCACTCGACCATGGTAACCCTGGAAGAAAAATTGAAGCATTCAAAACCTAAAACCAGACATCCAGGCTCACATACTAACTCCATAACAGTAACACATTACTGGACATGATTTTATTCAGTAAAGGCCTGGGCCCACAGACTCACTGCATTACTTTAACACTATTAGGGGCATGATCTTGGCCGAGTTAAGTGTGACTTCTCGTAGGCTTTCCCACTCGACCATGGTAACCCTGGATGAAGTTTTTAAGCGTTCAAAACCTACACCCAGACATCCAGGCGATATTGGCCAGTTTAAGTGCGACTTCTCGGACGCTAATCCACTCGACCATGGTAACCCTGGAACAAATATTTGAACGTTCAAAACCTACGTCGAGACATCCAGGCTCACAGACTAACCCCATAACAGTAACACATTACGGGGCATGATTTTATTCAGTAAGGGCCCTGTATTACAGTTTTCTTTAAGGCCTGGGCCCACAAACTCACCCCATTACTATGACACTTTAATGGGCATAATCTTGCCGGGTTAAGTGTGTGACTTCTCGTAGGTTTTTCCACTCGACCATGGTGACCATGGAAGAAATTTTTAAGCGTTCAAAACCTAAATCCAGACATCCAGGCTCACAGACTAACCCAACAACAGTAACTTATTACTGGGCATAATTTTATTCAGTAAAGGCCTGGGCCCAGAAACTCACCCCATTATTATAACACTATTATGGGCATGATCTTGGCCGGGTTAAGTGTGACTTCTCGTAGGCTTTCTTACTCGACCATGGTAACCCTGGAAGAAACTTTTAAGCATTAAAACCTGCGTCCAGACATCCAAGCACACAGACTAACCCCTTAACAGTAACACATTAGTGGGCATGATTTTATTCAGTAAAGGCCTGGGCCCACAGACTCACCCCATTATTATAACACTATTATGGGCATGATCTTGGCCGGGTTAAGTGTGAATTCTCGTATGCATTCACACTCGACCATGGTAACCCTGGAAGAAATATTGAAGCATTCAAAACCTAAATCAAGACATCCAGGCTCACAGACTAACCCCATAACAGTTACACATTACTGGGCATGATTTTATTCACTAAAGGCCCTGTATTACAGTTTTCTTTAAGTCCTGGGCCGACAAACTCACCCCATTACTATGACACTTTCATAGGCATGATCTTGGCCGGTTTAAGTGTGACTTCTCGTAGGTTTTCCCACTCGACCATGGTAACCCTGGAAGAAATATTGAAGCATTCAAAACCTAAATCCAGAAATCCAGGCTCACAGACTAACCCCAAAACAGTTACACATTACTGGGCATGATTTTATTCAGTAAAGGCCTGGGCCCAGAGACGCAACCCATTACTATAATAGGCGTGATCTTGGCCGGTTTAAGTGTGACTTCTCGTAGGATTTCCTACTCAACCATGGTAACCCTGGAAGAAGTTTTTAAGCGTTCAAAACCTAAATCCAGACATCCAGGCTCACAGACCAACCCAATAACAGTAACACATTACTGGGCATGATTTTATTCAGTAAAGGCCTGAGCCCGCAGACTCACTCCATTACTTTAACACTATTAGGGGCATGATCTTGGCGGATTAAGTGTGACTTCGTCGAGGCTTTTTTACTCGACCATGGTAACCCTGGAACAAATATTTGAACGTTCAAAACCTGCGTCCAGACATCCAGGCTCACAGACTAACTCCATAACAATAACACATTATTGGGCATGATTTTATTCAGTAAAGGCCCTGTATTACAGTTTTCTTTAAGGCATGGGCCCACAAACCTACCCCATTACTATAATACTTTCATGGGCATGATCTTGGCGGGTTAAGCGTGACTTCTCGTAGGTTTTCCCACTCGACCTTGGTAACCCTGGAAGAAATATTGAAGCATTCAAAACCTAAATCCAGACATCCAGGCTCACCCCATAAAAGTAACACATTACTGAGCATGATTTTATTCACTAAAGGCCCTTTATTACAGTTTTTTTTTAAGGCATGGGTCCACAAACTCACCCCAATACTATGATACTTTCATGGGCATGATCTTGCCGGGTTAAGCGTGACTTCTCGTATGCTTTCCCACTCAACCATGCTAACCCTGGAAGAAATATTGAAGCATTCAAAACCTAAATCCAGACATCCAGGCTCACAGACTAACCCCATAACAGTTACACATTCCTGGACATGATTTTATTCAGTAAAGGCCTGGGACCAGAAACTCAACCCATTACTATAACACTTTCATGGGCATGATCTTGGCGGGTTAAGTGTGACTTCTCGTAAACTTTCCCACTCGACCATGGTAACCCTGGAAAAAACTTTTTAAGGGTTCAAAACCTAATCCAGACAACCAGGCTCACAGACTAACCCAAAAACAGTAACACAATACTGGGCATGATTTTATTCAGTAAAGGCCTGGGCCCACAAACTCACTCCATTACTATAACACTATTAGGGCATGATCTTGGCCGGGTTAAGTGTGACTTCTCGTAGGCTTTCCCATTCGACCATGGTAACCCTGGAAGAAGTTTTTAAGTGTTTAAAAAAGTCCAGACATCCAGGCGATATTGGCGGTTTAAGTGCGACTTCTTGGACGCTAATCCACTCGACCATGGTAACCCTGGCACAAATATTTGAACGTTCAAAACCCACGTCCAGACATCCAGGCTCACAGACTAACCCCATAACAATAACACATTAGTAGGCATGAGGCACGGCCCAAAATCTCACCCCATTACTATAACACTTTTCAGGGGCATGATCTTGGCCGGTTAAAGGCGGTATTGACTTCTCGAGGGCTTTTCTTACGACCATGGTAACCCTGGAAGAAACTTTTAAGCATTAAAACCCACGTCCAGACATCCAAGCACACAGACTAACCCCTTAACAGTAACACATTACTGGGCATGATTTTATTCATTAAAGGCCAGCCGCAGACTAACTCCATTACTATAACACTATTATGGGCATGATCTTGGCGGGTTAAGTGTGAATTCTCGTAGGCTTTCCCATTCAACCATGGTAACCTGGAAGAAGTTTTTAAGCGTTCAAAAAGTCCAGACATCCAGGCGATATTGGCCGGTTTAAGTCGACTTCTCGGACGCTTAACTTACTCGACCATGGTAACCCTGAAAACAAATATTTGAACATTCAAAGCCTACAATCCAGACATCCAGGCTCACAGACTAACCCCATAACAATAACACATTAGTATGCATGATTTTTATTCAGTAAAGGCCCTGTATTGCAGTTTTCTTTAAGGCATGGGCACAAGCCCCATTACTATAATGTACTTTCATGGAAACTTGATCTTGGCGGGTTAAGTGTGACTTCTAGTAGAGTTTTCCCTCGACCTTAGTAACCTGGAAGAAATATTGAAGCATTCAAAACCTAAATCAGACATCAGGCTCACATACT